>NW_026901987.1:140000-362500 GCF_033783945.1 Neopsephotus bourkii | reverse complement strand
GAAGTTTTTCATAAATCATAGAATAGCATATGGCTGTAGTTTAGCTTTTTAGGTAAAAGGTATGTTTTCATTAGTGCATTTCTTACTGCTGATCACTGTAAAAACATGTGGATCAGCTTTCCATTTCTCTTACGCAGATCATGATAACCTGTAGAGTAGAGTAGAGTACAATCATTTGTGCTATGTTTTTAATTTTCTAAAGCACCTTGATGACAGTGAGTGTTCAGTGGTGAAGCATCCTCTATTGAACCACCCTTAAAAAAGACGAAGCAAAAACAAAATAACCTTGCCAAGTCCAACTTCGTATAGGTAAAAGATAGAAAAAATTAAGTCTTTCTTTGGACTTGGCATAAAGAGCTTCCCTTAACCCCCTACCCAAAGGGATACTGCAGTTATACTACATACCCATAGGCACCACAATGAAAATTGAAGCTTATACCTAATTAAGGTTTTATACACACCAGTTCCCCCAGTAAATGCAAATTTTAACAAAATTAGACATGTCATATGTTGAAAATGCTCATGGCAAACAATCATTTTGCATTCCTGCAAATAAAATTGTTTTATACTGTAAGCTGGAGGCGAGTGTAACTTATTTTTGTAATAAAGTTTTTATTTTTTTTATGTGTCATTAATATAAATGTGTGTTAGTAGAGGTCTTCTGGTTAAAAACTTAGAATCACACACATTTCAGTATGTTTACTTGTATTTACATAATTTTTAGAATAGTGGTTGCCAATAGCCTGTATGTTTCACATTAATTGATTTTTTTTTTTTTGTTATCTTAATAAACCATTTTAGTATGTTGTATGTCAATTACTGGGATAGCTGGGACATGAAGTGTAATCTAAAATTGTCAAATATTCATTGGAATATGTAAATGTGCCTTGCCAGTTTTGAACTTTTAAGACAAAGTAAGCAATTGATGGTGGAATGAGTAGCCAATGCTTAAGAGACGTTTGCTACCAGTTTGATATACTGCCCTTGCTAAAGAGAAGTAACCTTTTTCCTCAAATTTTGAGCATTGAAATACACAGTTGCATTAGCTTCTGAATTTTCAAATCTAGCGATAAAACATTAGGCTTACAGAAGTAAGTTTGCTAATTGTAGCCTTAAGTATAATCTTGAATTTCAATGTAATCCTTGGTGCTGGCATTCCCAGTGCCAAGGAGTTTAAATGATCCCTTTAAAGAGGTTGCCATGCCTACTGGCACTTTTACTGTCATACGGTTTTATAAGGAACACTGTCAAGATGTGGAAACTGATTTTGGACTTGCTATAAAATGAAAGCATTGGGGGTTGTAGGAGAGGGGAAGTCCTCAGATTTACTAACCTAGAAATCTCTCCATTGCTGGAAAACTTAAAATATTTGTGGGATCACAAGTGCTAATGACTTAACATGGAAATGTGTTGTGGGGAGAAGGGGGCTAATGTATTTATGGAACTATAACAGTTGATGGAATTGCATAAAAACATTGCTGTTAAGGCGCCACATGTGTTGAAATTGTGGATCACATCCTTAATTTCAACTCTAAAAAGCTTGCTAAAAAAAGAAAAAGGTAAAATTGACAGGAAAGCATTTTTAATGGAATGCAAGCAATGGTGAGTGAGCAGAATATCAAGATCTTGACAGTGTTCCCTCTAATTATGAACTCAAGCCATTATAACTTTTAAAATTAAATATGATTTGCACTGTTCTGATATTGGTGCAGTTTTTTAGCAAAATGATCAGAAAACAAAATTGCATGTGGTGATTATTAGTGTGGAAAAAACCCTAAAAAACAAACAAAAAAAGGAAGTTATTTTCAAAGCTTTAAATCTGGTTGTGTAAAGAAAAGCTTTCATTACTAAGTGGAAATACTAGTGAGAATGGGCAAGTGCATATATAGAACTTCAGTTTGGTTGCACTGGGTGTTGGTAAACTTGAAATGTTCTACAGCAATAATGCATCTCCTATGGGGTGCTTTGGTGACAAATGGACATCAAATACACAGTTGTTTTTGGCGTGTTAAAGGCAATGTTGTCTTAATGTATTATGCTGCCTCTGTTTATTTTCATAGGAGGCTTGCTTTACTGAAACACCTGCAAAGGTTTTCGTTTAAGCTAGCATAGCTCCACAGTGGTTTGTAATTTGTTCCTAAATTTGAAGTCCAGTTGAATTTAATGAGAAGTCAATAATTGCTGCTGCTTAACACTTCTGGTTTATAAACACTCCAATACACAGCTTTTAAAATTAATGCTCGTTTTAATACTCATTTTTGCTTGAAGGGTTTCCTACAGGATATACAACTGTGTAATTTTTATTATTTTTTTATAATTTAAAGAGGAGATTTGTTACAACTTGGAACTCAAGTTTGTTTTTACTTTTGGAGGAAGGCTGTTATTACAGATACTGAGACCAGTTTCTGATTTTCTGTGTTGTAAATACTGCCTTGAATCTAAAATAAGGTATAATAATTCCTTTCCTGGGGGTAAAGGGTATGACATAGTGTAAAACAGACGTAGCCTTTTCCGAAGGCAGGATTTCCAACCTAATATTTCAGGATAGAAATGTTACGTATGGCTGCAATTTCTTCTCATGTGCCCTTGATAATTCTTCAGAGGCTTAACTTTTGTGTTCAGCCTAACAGTTATTTCAGTGCTTCCACTCACCAGTGAGGGGAGAATTTTTATTGTAAGAAATAAAACTGAATGGCAGAGAGACATAAACACAGACGACATTTCCGTGAAAAGTGTATTCAAATCGATACATTCTACAAAACTAAGACTGTTACTCCCTCACTTCTGTTAATGAAAATTTGGTGGGAAATGTTAATTGTTTTAAATGGAATAGCAATATTTTGAAGAAGGCAGTGAGGCAGAGCTCTTTACAACGTGGAGTTGGAGCTTGAGTTTGTTCACAGGCTAAAGCTTATGAATCCCAATTTAAAGACAGGCTGTGATGGACATGAAAGTCTGTCTTTGGTGAGTGTCTTCCTGAATTAACTCCTGCACATGACATCTCTTGGCTGGGGGTAGCTAGTTGCATTAGTTGGGCAGAGGAGACGGCAGATTGTACTTTGTCATTTACTCTGTCAGATAAAAATGGTATGTGGCAGCAGGAGAGGAAGTTGAGCTGAAGATTCCTTGATCCTTAACAGGGATAGCGGGGGGAGAAGGAATAAATCAGTGTTACTTTACAGGCATCTAGTGCAAATGGACATAAAGGAAGCTCTGATGTTAAACTTTTTCTGGGATACTGATAGTGACAGTCATCTAGTCAATGCTTTACAAATGTTTAATTACATTTACTTGTGTTCTCAAGTCCACAGGATAAAAGAGTGACTTTTCTTTGGTGCTCCTTTGCTTTAACTGTTACAATAGATACTCCTAGTGGCACTTTAAAAAAAAAAAAAAAAAGAAAAAAACCAACCCAAAAAACCCACCCCAATCTTGTTAGCTTACTTGGAATTTGGACAAGAGGGGCAGTTGTCTCTTGTCATCTTTTTCTTGCCTGTATGTAGCTGGTTACTAGTTTTTTGCAAAGAGACATACTTTTAAATGGGCAGTTGTTGAGTAGATGTTGCACAGCAGAGATCAGCTGGAAATGTTGGGTGACGTTAAAACTGTCTTTATGAGAGTTGTGTTAGATGGTCAGATTTCCAGGTACCTGGTAAAAGCTTTTGGTTTTGGGGGGGTGGGTGTGGTGTGTTTGGTGTTGGTTTTTTTTGGTGGGTTGTTTTTGTTTTTTTTCAATAAAAAGGAAAAGAAAAAAGCACCTGTACAGTCTAGAAGATGCAGTCATGGTATGATGGTATGTAAGTAATAAGTCATTAAATATGGCTTGAATTTTTAAAGTTTAAATCAAAGATAGATCATAGTTCCAAGAGTTGTTTTGTTCATGGACGTTAGTGGCCGCTCCAAAGTCAGCCCTTAGGTTTTGACAGTCTTAGGTAAAACTTGCAATGTCAGAAAACTGAATTCCCTCTAGTCTGAGAAGGATGTGTTTGGGTCATTAATGGTGACAGTTCACAGTCTTTGCACAGTTAGCTTGACACATTTTACTTGTTTTGGTCACTAACATGTAGAAAAGATATTTGAATCTTAATGCATATTTTCTTTGCACTAAGGCAGTTATGAAATGCATTCTTAGCTCTGCTACACACCCAGTAGAATAACGTATGCCATTTGACTGCACAGAAGATAATGGTAAGTAAAACCAGACATTTTAGTACTTAAATGACTTTCAGTACCTAAAATCCCAACTTCAGTGGCTGTTTAATTGATTCCCTATCTGCAGTTACTAGGGAGGTTGTGGGTTGTAACTCTTCAATTTTAATATGTCCACTTCAGTGCTAAGTGAATGTTGGGTGTAATCTGTTCAGTGTAATCCAGCACTGTTAAATATGTTTGATCTAAAAGTCTCAAGAATGCTTCATAGATAATTAATTTTTAAATACTTTTAAACTGGTGGGTTAGCAATTGTAGTAGCTTAAGGGATTTTCCATTAACTCAGTCAGTCATTGAAAGCCAGGAACTAAATGTATTAGGTCCTGAGTTCCTGGTTCTAGGTATAGTGTTTCAGTATTGTTCTGCCATCTGACATTTTCAGCTGGGAATTTTTCTTTTTTTCCTCTCTAGTAGGATGAAGAATGCACCTAATTCTGTTCCTAGTAGTGGTTATTTAAAAACTGTATTATTACATGTAGCTAATTTGGGATTAAAAAGCTCCCTCTGTGATAACACAGGCAATTTTATAGATGCCCTGTTTAATAAATGAGGGTTTTCCTTAAGCTGCAATTCAGCATAGTTAAGAATGAAACTCCTGTATTACAAAACAGCAGTGAGAGCTAGCCTGAAATAAATAATAATGTTTCATAATGCAGATGTATTATAGTTGAAAGGTGATTTTATCTTTAATATTACAGCATTTGAGATGGCAGATAAAAATACCTTGTCCCTGCATCTGAAAAAGCTGAAGTGGCTGTTAAAGGACTGTTCCCATTTCCTTGTTTCAGAGTGTGGTCAGAGACTTCCTTTGGATAGTTCAGTTTTTTTCTTTCACTACAAATAGTTGTTCTAAGAAGCTTCCAGTGTTCTAACCTGTTTCCAGTGCAGTTTTCTGCACATTTGGTTTGGTGTTTTTTTTTTTTTTTTAGCTTTGTATGTGTGCTTAAATTAATACTTTTTTTATTATTTCATTTAATTTTTTTTATTTAGCAGAAGACAAACCTCCAGTGGCAATCACTGGTGTGTGTGTGAGTAATATTTTCACCAAGAAGTGACCAGTATGTAACATTAACTAGTCTAGTAAAGCAGTCCTCTATTCATGTTCCCTACACTTTCATAGAAGTATGTTAGCTTACACTTGCTTTTGAATTAGTGGGGTGTTTTGTAGAAAACTAGAGCATGTCTGTTGATAAATGTGTCAGAATTTGCAACTGAAAACTGCTGCAGGCTTCGTGCTAATGGAAGAATAGACTTGAATTTCAAGTGGGGCGGGGCAGGGCAGGGGGAATGTTGTAAGTTCTGTCTCAGGAAGTCCTGAAGGTACTGCAAGCTTTAGTTGGCTTTAAACTTTAGCGGTGAGTACAATGGAAGCTGGGCTCATGTTGCTGAATGATCTTTGCTGCTTTGTTTCATTATGCCTCTTTTGTTGCCTTGTTTCATTATGTTTTTCATTATATTTTCTTATGACAGTTTGTTGCCCTCATTGTAACATTCTTTAGAAAGAGTACTGCTTTTATTGAGTACTGAACCAGGAGGAATATACAGATGAATGGTGAAAAAGTGTTGACATCTAAGCTTTGGGATACAGTTTGTAATGTGCTTTAAGGTGCAGTAAGGTGTACTCATATAGGTACAAATGACATTGAGGTAAATCAGGTAGTGGTCACATCTTGATGAGGTTAGCTCAAACTACCTTCAGTGTTTGCCTGTGCTAAAGCCGATTATTTAGTACTGAAGCATGCTAAAATGCTCCAGTAGTTTTACTGTGGAGTTAGTAAAAAGCAATAAGGACAGTAACTCCAGTACAGCTGCAGGTAGATTATGATCCACTCTGATTTTTGTAGTCTCTGGAAGAACAAGAGACAGTCATGCATACTGTGTTTTAAGCATCTATTAAATTTTTCAGTCCTTTAGAAGCAACCTTTTTATCCTTTAATACATGAAGGAGAACATCTAAGGTTCAAATTCTGCACACAGCTTAAAGATAAAGGGACATACTTGACTCTGAAAAGAAGCCCCGCTGTTAAAGAGGTAATCTATCTTGGAATCCCTGTATCTATCAAAAATGCATATACTGGGGAAAAAAAGTCAGCACAACACAGCACTCTCTCTTCCCTGTTCCCTAAAGGTATTTAGGAGAGGATGTTAATATGCAACTAAGGACATGTAGGTTAAATAGGTCATAGGTATTGAATTCTTAGATATGGGGCAAGTGAGATGAAGGCCAGTCGCAGAACTTCTGCCTCACAGTTGCATGTTAAAAATGATGTAAAGAGATCTTGGGTTTCACAAATGAACCGTGTTTAAAGTTCAGTTTAAAAAAGCACAGACATGTCTTAACTTGGACGTCTTGAAGGGCAAAAAGTATCCCTGTGAAAAGGAAAACCTACAGGGTCTTGTGTAAATACTTTTTGCTTTTTTAAAGTGGTGTTGACAACCAGGGAAGTTCCTCCTCGGAGAAATACTAAGGAGTGTTTGCCTTTATTTAAAAAGTTTGACCTAGGAGTGATGGAATCACAAGCATTCCTCACTTGGGAAGGTTTTTATGAAAGCATATTCTTGTTTGTTCTCTGAGAAAATGTAAGGTGAGGGAACAGTTGGGAAAAGAAATCATCTACCTGTAGGCACAAGGTGGCACTTAAATATACCTGAACTACATTCCTGCAAACTTGTAGTCTTAGGGCTAGGGGCAGAATAGCCAGGGAAGCAACCTGGGAAGCCAGAACATAGATAACTTTATTTAGCTGTGTTACAGCTTTGTAGGATCTTTCCTGCTACTAATCAGTCTACCCTTTTCCTGCGAAAGGTAGGTACACTGTAAGCCAAGCACCATGTAGCAGCCACAGAGTGATGTGAAGGGAATGTCATGTGATGCATCTTGCCCAGATTCAACAAACATCAGGTTGAAAAAACAGGGTCCTCGGTTTACGTTTCAGAAGGTAAGAAGATCTTGTCCTGGCTGTCTTAATCATTAGGGCCGCTTTATCTTGGTAGAATTTCAGAAGAAAGTTGTCTGAAAGTGTCCCTGTAAAGGGTGGAGATTTTGAACACAGCAAAATACAAAAATGGTGGAGGAAATAAACCTCCTGTTACTGTGCCTCATGCTGCTATTTTAGATGTTGTGTTCTGAGGGGTGATACCCTAGAGCTGCTGTTTTTAAACCTGCAGTTTTGAAGTGATGAACTAAAATAATTTCAGCCCCAAGGAAGCAAGAGCCAGTCTTGAATACCTGATTACATGTGTCCCAAAGATGGACCCTTTCTTTTCAGTACAGGTGAGTTCTTTCATCTTTTTACTGGTATAACATGTTGCCACTCACTGCCTTTAATAATCCCTTAAAGGGTGTGCCAAAGGTAGGACAGTTGAGAAAAACTGCTTTTAATGATGAGTCCTTAACTGAGTGGTGCTTGAAGGCAATGCAATGTTCATTGCAAAGCTTGCGTGTAAAGTCTTGAGTGTCTCTTAATGCAGGGGAAAAAAGTCATAATAAGTGTTTCGTTTGTAAAGCTGGGTGAGTCAGTGCCAACTTGGAAGCCCCATTGCAGATTTTAGATTCAGGATGGGGCCCACATAGCTGCCAAGTGCACCAACTTCTTGTACAGAGTTGTGGGGATTTTTGTCTGGGAAGGAATGCACTACATGCCCAGCATCCTGGGAGAGATAAGTGGCAAATCATTCCTTGGCATTAGGCTAGGACTTTTCATTAAAGAGCTGGTGGTGCAAGTAGTCTAAATAGGCATACTCTACACTGAAGGCGGTCTTCATGTGCTGAGAAGTGAATGTACTTGCAATGAACAGTATGTGCTTGGAAATGGACAGCTGGGACCTTGAGGGATAAGAAAATGTTGAGAGCTGGTACGAAGGTTGCTAACTTGAATCATGTTCAACATTTCCTCAAGTCTAGGCTAGAGCTTACATGCCTTAATAACGAGCAAGTACACTTCCTTTGTGAACAAAAGGAATTTTATTCTAAGGCTGTCAAATGCAAAAGCCTGTATTGGGTCATAAGGTAAAAAAGTTGAAGGAGTGTGGCAAGGTAGAATACGCTTGCCAGGATTTGAATTTGCCAGTTGTTATTACAGTTAAGAGGATCAGGCATAGGTACTGCCTTGTATTTTATTCTAGTATATTTATAGCATTTGTTTTCATAGACAGCTTTCAGTGGGGAAAAGTTATTTTCTCTGCAGGTGAGCATGGTGAGCCGTATCTCTGAAGACTCAATGGGAGATGGGAACATTCCTGACTGTAGAATGTGAAGTCAGCATCTGATGGAGAACTCTGAAGAGTTCTTGGTGAAACTCAGGTGGGCAGCTTTGAACTAAGACATCTTGGACTGAAGGCACTAACTCCGTGTCTCCTCACTGCGCAAACCATTCCTCCAGATAATTGGTGTTTTCAATTTTGTTCCCTTCTTCTGGCTTTTAACTATTGCTCTTCGGCTTCTGGGAAGAAGAGTGAATCATCACTGTGTAGGTAGCTTGACTTTTCCTTCCGGCCTGACAAACAACTAAAGGGGAAGATGAAGAGCTTGGCTATGGCTCCCCACCATTGTGGTCCAGGAGAACACCAGATACATGGGCTTTTCAGAATTGAGTCTGACTGGTGTTCCAAGTTTCCTGACCATAACAGATCCCAGAAACACACTGGACATAGAGAACACACTGTGGTATGGTGATAGGTCATAGTACTTGATTTGTGGGGTTTTTTTTATGTGCAAGCAGAATGGTGATCAGAACTTCCTACTTGTCGAGATAAATAATGGTGATGAGACTTGTACATAAGCCACTTGGAATGTGGATGATACTAGAGAATTCTTTTTCCATTTTGATACGTTCTGAAGCAAAATATGCTTTCTCAAGGAGAAAAAAAAATAATCTTCCCTCTTGGATTGGAATGGCACTGATGCCAAGTTGAGGTTTATCTGAGATGCCCTAGTTCTGTGTGTTGTGTTACATGCTATCTTATGTGAATCTGTTGAAACCACACAGACCATAATCTTCACCTGTAATTTTGGGGGCGGAGGGGGAGAGAGAGTACTACAAACTGGACATACATACCCCAAAATCAGGATTAGACTGAAGGACTCAAAATTTCTGAAGGGGAAGAAAATGTTATTTCTTACAGTTTGATATGCAAGATGGTAATCTGATTTTAATATTTAAATGCCTTTTTATTAATATAGACTTTATGTCTCTTTCTGTGGAAGAGTGAAATCTTAATGCCTAGCATTTAAAAGTGGGAGTTTTTTGTACTTCTGTAGAAAAACATGTAAGCCAAGTAGCTTGTGTAGTAGCAAGCTATCCAGTCAAATCAAACTGATTTAGGAAGCTTTAGAATAATAGTGTTAATACCGCATCATACTAGTTCCAGTGTCTTTCCTAGGCAGAATACTAGTTAAATAAAACAGAAAATAAAAAGCAAAGCAAAACTTTAATGGAGTTTTGCAGAAACTGCCTAAGTCTTCCAGATATTCCCCGTTTCTCAGTTTCACAGTTTGTGCCTTTTCCAGACAGCTCAGAGTCCTCTTACCTGCCTTAGCATGCACTCTCCCCTCCCCAAAGGTCACTGTAGGGAAAACTAAATGTAAGTGGCAAGTGTGCACATAACCAGGAACTGCATTTGTAGAATATCTGGAGGAATCCCAAGTAACAGTTCTTCACTACTCTGGAAGAGAGACCGTGGCTTTCTGTCCTGCCAAGGTATGTCTGCTCATAGGCCTGTGGAAGAATCATATACTTCTACAGAAACACCATTAATGCTGGTGCTAGAGGTGAAGTAGTATATAATAATACATCATTTTTCTGTTAAATAGGCCAGCACTCGGGGGGCAGGGAAAAGGGTTTGGCAGAATCTTCAGAAGCTTGGAGGCAGCTGTCTGATAAAGATGGAACTGATCAGCTATGAGCTGTAAGGAAGTCTATCCTTGCAGAGCTTGGTACTGAGCCCCTGTTCTTAAATTTTCTCATTAAAAATCTTATTCTTCTTGTAGTGGAGCTTCACCACAGAATAAGAAACATGGGCAAGCTGTCTACATGCTTCAGAAAGCCTCAGAACTCATCCTTGCGTCTGAGGAGAAACAGCCCTCTCTTCAGGCTGTCTCATAGTATTGTCACATTATGCCTGTCAAATTGATCTTTTTGCTTTTGTTGTATATTCAATATCCTTGCAAGGGAAATGTAACAAATATTTATGTCCTATTGCTTTTTATTTTCTCTTTAATCATTCTGAAAATGCCTGGGTTTGGTGTATATCAATTAAAGGAAAATGTCAGATTGATCCGATATATCCTCAGCCAACAAATGGTAAACAAAACAATATCCTGGTCATACAATTGGTTTATAAAAATTTCTGTAAAACATTTGACGGGAAGACTTAACTAAAGCACAAATAATGTCTTGAGGGTGATAATGTTACTTGACTTTTACCCTATACTGCTTTTACATACTTTGTAGTTGGAGAAACTGCTTGCTCGAACTAAAAATATCTCTATGGGATTCTGACCTGACAAAAGCACTCAAGGCATTTACTGCTGTATGCACAGAAGCTAAAGCAATGGCTGTCAGGATACCAGCTTGCCAGTCACCAAAAAAACCCCACGGATCTCATCACTTTGGGTTTACATGGTCATTATCAGCACCTACAATGGACATGTTCTTATTGGTAGGAAGTTTTCTCTGATAGGAGCTGGCTTACAACAGCAGCCTTTAGTTATAATTAATGTTTTCCTCACTTTTGACAAGTTCTGTGTGTTGATTAGAATTTCATCAGTATGTGAAGACTTCAGATTGGGATTATTTTTTTTTTTCCACTGTAGCTGTTGGGATTTGTTTGGTTTTGGTGGTTTTTTTTTTTTTTGTTTG
Organism: Neopsephotus bourkii; assembly: GCF_033783945.1. Lineage (NCBI taxonomy): Eukaryota > Metazoa > Chordata > Aves > Psittaciformes > Psittacidae > Neopsephotus > Neopsephotus bourkii. The sequence continues at coordinate 351,431 of NW_026901987.1, read as the reverse complement.
TTTCATTAAGGTGGAAAAGAATCCACCAAACTGCGAGAGTTGTGTCTAAATGAGTTAAAAAGCATCATAAATCTTTATGGGCAAAATTGTCAAATTACACCGAGGGGGTGCAAATATAGTGAAGGAACCATTTAAAGAAGGCACTAGTTCTACTAATAAAAGTCATTTGGAATGCTATTTTGTTGAACAGTTTTGTTTCCCCTGTTACAGCTGTTTCCTACTCCAGCGCTACAAAAGAAAGGATGTAATAAAGTTGGAAAAGGATATTGAGAACAACAAAGATGATAAAAGGTACAAAAGTGAAAAATAATTCATTGGAGTAGGAATCTTCGTTTTGGAAAAGACTTTCCTCAAGTGGCCAAAGTATTTTGCTAAAATGATAAGCAGCAAGTGCATTGAGTAGAGAATGATTTTATTTTTTTTTTCACCATCTCTTTATAAAATAGTAAATTAAATGTGAATGTTTGGAGAGCTGCATCTTCACTCATACAAATGTAAGTAAGTGACAATCAATCCTTGTTGAGTGATTTTATGAGTGGTAAAACTTCATGACTGTTCAAAAAGCAGCTTGAAACCTAGCAAAAAAATTCTTTTTTAGAATATCCCCAAGATTGTGAATCAAAGGATGTTCCAGGAAAGTACTATTAAATTATTGCTTATGCCTTTACAACTTTTTCCTAAGTATGTATTCCCTGGTGGCTATCATCACAAACAGAATGCTCACCTAGTTGAACCCTTGCTGACCCAATGCAGCTCTTCTACAAATCCACCAAGTATCTATGATGAAAAACTTATACTACCTTTAAGTTCTCCAGGCCTCATCATAGTTATGAGGCATAGGTTCTGCAACGGTTTGCAATGATTTAACAGAAACATGTTGAAAGGATTTTCTTGACAATCCTCAGTTCAGCTGAAACAAGGGAACAAGGCTTAAATTTCTCCTGTAACTCCCTACTTGAAAATTTCCCCCATTGACCTCAAAGCTGGTCAGTGGAAATGCCCCTCAGGACCTGGTACACCGTTTTCACAAAGTGTGTATCCAGGGCAGCATTTTCTTTACCCTCATAGTACGTAAATGGCTTGATTTTCATTGAGTCCTAGCTCTTAAGTATGGCTATAGTATTGTTTTACCTATTTGCATTGGTTCAGCTTCTTTTTCTTACAAATTAATGTGGTTTGGGGTTTGTATTTTTATTTTTTTCCCCTCCCAGATTAACCTAGGTTTTTGGAAGGAATTATGTTTTCCAGCTCTTTTTCCCTGTATATACTGACCAATTCAGCTACCTCGATACTCCATTAAGATGCATATCCAAAGAGCTTATTTTTCACTTAGGTGGAAAAAAAATAAGATTTCCATAGACTATACCTTTGTCAAATGTTGCCACAAACCCAATATTCATTTCTTTAAGCATTTTTCCAGTGTCTTCTATACAGGTCTTGTGCCTCTTCATGCATATTCCTTAATGGTGCTTTTTGCTGTTCACTTTTGCAGGCCTCTATTTCTTACTGACAGTAATAATCTTGTACACTCACATTGCAACTTTCTGCTCTTTCTCCTTTAATGTTCCCTAAACTGTAGTTTGGACAGTATAGATTATTTTCATCTCTAAATTCTCTCAGGATCAAGTCTGAGAAGGAATGTATACAAAAAAAATCCTTTTCATGTAAACAACTTGAAGAAAAGCTCTGTATATATACTACTGTTGCTTTGGTCCTTTTTACTTCCTCCTTGAGAGTTGTAAGCTCCTCAAGTCAAAACTGCCTCAAGCACATTGCTTGGCTTTGTTCCCTCTTCATGCCTATGGTATTTTCCCAAATGGACCTGTTTTGGTTGTCCCACTGAAATTCTAACAGTACATTACTGCTTTGCCCAGCATGGTTCCTTTTGGGTATACTGAACTGTCCCTCTGGAAAGAGTTGCACTCGAAGCGGGTTCTTTAATTTCCTTACCAAAACAGTCTCCCTGCCTTTTACCCTTGCAAGTCTTTATGTTGGCTGGCACCAGTCAGTGACTTCATGGCTTTAGTCCTAAGCACAATCTGATAGGTATTTTCAGGTTTTCCAATTGAATTGTATTTTACAGTACCTTAGGGGGGAAACGATGAATTTTGAGTGGCCTGTTATACCTGAAACCCTTTAGCCCCACCCCTTCAATTTCAGTTGCCTGCTGAATCTGTTGCTAAACAAACAACAAAACTTCGAAATGGTGTAATGTCAGTTGGCAGTTCATTTCCCCTGCAGTTGTGGAAACCAGTGATCTTTTGAGAAGTATGTTCCCCATCGTTTTATAAAGAGTTTCTCCCACTTTGCACTTTAGTGTTCTGGAGCAGCTCCTAGATTCTTCTAGGAGACAACTTGTGTGGGGATTTTATCTGGAAAGCCAGTGTTCCTGTCAGTGTACCCAGCAGGTACTTTTCCTCAGGTTATCATTTCCTCATCTATGCTTTGATCTTGTAGTACTGAGAGTCAATTTATGGTCCATAATGTGGTGGTCCGGGAAGCAAATTGGATATGCACCACCCACTGGCAGCACACATTCCCATAAAGCTTATGAGCACAGGTCTACGCAGCTGGTATAGAGAGCTGATGCCCAAATGCCTTAAACTGTCAGATTAGCAGTTTATTAACTCATTAACAGACACAAATAATTATCCTCCAACCCAAAGCAAACCAGAAATGTTAATCAAATGGTCAGCCCCTACTCCCAAATTTTCCTTTAATACAGAAAGGCCAAGAAGCACTGCAAAATACCAATTTTCACCTATGTTTTTTGTGTACAACTGAATTAGACTGAAACTGGTAACTGTTGATGGATGTCCTGTAGTTTTGAACTTAAAACTGTCAAGTCTAAAATGCCCACTAATGCTGAATTTTCTTGGGATCTGAGTCACCAACTTCAGTTTCACTTTTTTATTTAAGCTTACCTATTTGCTAAATACTTAACATGAATGTTCCATGAAGTTTTCTGCTAAGTGGCTGAAGTTAAAGGTTAATATGAAGCCTTCTATTTAAGCTTCTTGAAGGGGCCTACAAAAATGGTGAGGGACTTGTGGGGAATAATTTATATAGGAGAATTAATTCCTCGTTGGGCAAACGTGAAGAACTGATTACATTATGTAAGTTAACCTAGACAACTGCATCCATGAAAACGGTAACTATCTAATGCATTGAGAAGAGCAGAAGCCGACTTGCTGACACTGCAAATGAGAACCTGTATTATTGTTCACTGCCTGGTTTACTGAAAAAAGCATGGCTTTTTAAGCTAAAAAAAAAAAAAAAACAAACCCAAGCACTTTGCTAAACAGAATCTTAGTCTTATGACTGGTATTATTCAGCCAATGACTGTAGCATTTAATTTTATGTTGAAAATCTGCACTAGTGTATTTCTGAATGCTAGAATACACAATCCTCTGTTACTATTAAAAATAATCCATAAGACTGCTTCCATGATCAAGTGAAAGATCCTTTTGCATTTTCAATATTGTAATAAAATCTAGCTTTCCAGAACAACTCAGTCCTGGCCATGCTGCTTCAGAGCTCAGCTCCAGATGCATGTTTACCCCTTCAGTTCGCTAGTTAACTAGAGAATCTTCCCAAGAATTTATGTGAAGAGAAAAAGGCTGGCTGTTACTGGGGAATGGGCAAATGTATTTCTCACATAAGGTCAAGACAATTTTGAAAAGCTGCTTGTTGTCAGTATCTCCCTTTTGTTCTTCCATGCTTGCTTATGTTGGAAAACAAACCTCAGACACCTCATTCAGTGTAGCAGAACAACCTGAGTAGTCAGAAGGGGGTGGGCAATGCCAACACAGCTGTCTCCAGCAGAGCAGGATGGGATAAAGCAGATTGTTGTAGTGTCTGCCCAGCAGCGGTGGTCTGTGAATTTAAGGAAATCACACAGCTTCTCAGATGGTAAGGTACAATTAGTGCCAAATGTGAATGTGGCAATTTTACTTTAAACAAACATAACCCTGACAGAGAAGCTACAAATTAAACGCTACCCAGAGTAAAGAACGCAAATGGAAGCAGAAGTTTGAATTGTGTTCTTGCTGGTTTGCCGTGCAAGTCACTTCCTATGTTACAGATATATAATAATGTGATGTCTTTATGAATTATTTTAAGAATTACACATTTTTCAAAGCTATTCCTCATTAGAAACACTGCAAAGTAGATGACTAAAAATCACAAGCAGTAAAGCTGAAGATAAAATAAGCAGGTAGCAGAAAAATGCGTCTTCTAAGGAAAAGTAATTTCCTCTGGCTACACTGTATGGAATTTGCTGTGTGTATGCACCTTATTTGTTTGGGTTAATTTCCTAACAGAAAACACATGGGCTGACATGAAGTAATACTGTGCAGATGCTCTTAAAGAAATTCAAGCTGACCCTGGGCTTTTGCCAGGTTGTCTGAAAAAGGTCAACATACTGAAGTCAAACTGCAGCATTTCACCTGTTAGAGAGGTCAAGGGAAGTGTTGCATAAAGTGAGAAAACATCCAAGCAAAGATTCTTAAAGCTATTCTCAGCTTTCAATTTCTAGATCCTGACTCACCTTCCAAATACTGAATTTTCCTTAACAGCTTTATTGTGCAGGGTTTTTGCTGGAGACTTGTAAACACGACTCTTCTGAACAGAAGTGTTTCATATGCACTCACATAGCCTTTGCCAAGATACATCTCTGTGGGGCCTAGTGCAAATGAATAAGGGCACAGCAACTGCTCAAAAGAGCTCAAAACCAGAGACACTTCTCTGGAGCACTGATTTTCCCTTAACAAGTAATGTCATATTTACATAACTTTGAGCTTCCCAATACTGAGTAACAGTTGCTGAATGTATTCAAACAGTTTGAAAGCTTGTGACTTGCTCTGTACCTGAAGGTAGTTATTCATGGGAAGTTGGCTTTAAATTGTTCTTGCTAGCAATAAACTACATTCCAAGTTTAGTTTATTTTCAATGTCTTAACCTTGGATAGTTAAGGAGGGCGTCTGTCATGTTTCCTAACCTGTTCTTTTTCTTTACAAGTAAATACAAAGTGTTGAGAGACATTTATATGGTTTTAGTGTCCGAGTCACTAAATTACTTAGCTCAGTCATCATCTAAATATAGAGCATTTAATCAGATGAAGCAGTTTCTAGCTGCCCAGCGCTGGGAGCCCCTGTTGTCCATAACCTAAGTATTTATAACTAGGTAAGCTTTCTGTCATCAGAGATCTTCTATTTCCAAGGCTTAGCACAGTATGTTACACAGAGCTCTAAATGCCACACGAGCGCGTCACCGAGGGCTGCTGGCAGCTTCTCTCCGGGACCCGGCTGCTCGGTCCTCTTCGGCTCCCCGTCTCTCCTCCCTTCTTCCCCGCCCGTGACCAGGCAGAGCGTTGTATCGTTCCGGCTTTAGGGAGGCAGAGCCCCGTCCAGACCCGGCCGAGCTGCGGTGTGAGGGGTGTGGAGGGTCAAGGAGCTCCCATAGCGGCAGCCACACCGCGCCCTATGGCCCACGGGGTAGGGTCACCTCAGTCACCGCCGCGTCGGACTGTTCCCCTCCGACAACACGGCGGCGACAACCCCGCCTGTCGCTGGCGTCACGTGCCAGCAGTCACGTGGTGCCGGGACCGGAAGCGTGCAGATGCGGCCTCCCCCCGTCCCGGGTGCCGATCCGGCGCCGCGCCGGGCAGCGGCCGCAATGCGCTGGGTGCGGGCGGCCGGCGAGTGGCTGCGGCAGCGGGCGCGGGGCGCCGAGGTGCTGCGGGAGACCTGCCGGCAGTACCCGCTCTTCTGCTGCCTTCTTCTGGGGCTGGGCGCCGCCACCCTTCTCCTCAACCGGTAACCGGGAGCGCCGGGGCGGGCAGCCGGGCCCGGGGGAGCGCCGATACCCTGTCATGCAGTAATGTTGCCTTCCTGTTTGTTTGTGAGGTATCTTCATGTTTTAATGATCTTCTGGTCGTTCGTGGCTGGTGTCGTTACCTTCTACTGCTCGTTGGGACCGGATTCCCTCCTGCCCAATATTCTTTTTACGATAAAATATAAACCCAAGGTAAATGTCTGTTAGCATTCTGCTTTCTTTATATTTAGAAAGAATGTGTGATTCCAGGAGCTTTCTGACATATACACCAATGCAGCTCGTATCTATCATCTGAGAGGTGTTTTGTAGCAAATACACAATGACTAAGACTTTGTATTCTTCATACATTTTGTGTAGCCCTATCAAACCTACATGTGGCCGTAAAGCCTGTTGGGAGCGTTCAGGGATGTTGTTTTCTGCTTCACTCATTTTTAAGCTTTGGCATTTGAGTATTAAGTAGATGAAAAATTATGCAGTTGTATGCTTTTTTATTGAGGCTTTTTCTTTTATGCAGATGCGCTTCCTTTGGCAAGCCAGCGCTGAGTCTTCTTTGCTGATTGTAGGGAAACTTCTCTAAGTGGTACTGCCTTTCAAATTAAAAAATAAACAACTTTCCCAAATGAAATTGCTGTTTTCAAACTTGAAATTCTACATGAAACCATGTTATAGGTCTAAAAATGCTACAGTTACAATAGTTCAAGTCTATGAGTGAGGCAGGTGTATAAACAGCCACTTTCTTGCTAGACCAGCTGATGTTCGGAGAGATGACTGGAGGTGTGAAGGGGGATCTGTCTATTCAAACAGAAGTGGAAGCGACTTTTCTGTTTGGTTCACTTGTCTCTCATACCATGCCTTATTACCTCATTTTCCTGCTTGGAGAGCAACTTTGTCTTTATGCTCTTCAGTTCTGTGTAATTTTATGCTCTAACAGGAAGTTCACAAATGTCAGTGTATTAAACGTGTCATCAGTTTGAAGAATATAAACTTGTCTAAATGTCTCCTCTTAGCAATTAGAACTGCTGGAGCTATTTCCCCGTGGTCACAGTTGTGCTGTATGTGGCAAGGTCAAATGCAAGAGGCACAGGTAAATTAAATATGTGGCACTGGTAAGCTTAGTATTTCTTACATTTTGCACAATGCAGTAGGAAACTCTCGATGAAGTATTGTTACGCCAACTTTTTCATCCTCTCCTACAGACCTACTTTGCTTCTTGAAAACTATCAGCCATGGCTGGATCTGAAAGTGCCTTCCAAGGTGGATGCATCACTCTCGGAGGTAATTGCTGTAGCTTTTCTTTAGTACATTGAAATACAGTGAGTTTTTATTACATATCTCTTAGATGTATTGCTTCTGGTTCAGTAGCTAATTCCGGTGTACTTTGCATATATGTTAACTTGTTCCTGTAAAAGTGAAATTGAAAGAATATATGCTGGGAGCAGAGAGGCAAGATGAAGTATTTGTTATCACAGATGTGACTGTTGCTGTGGTAGTGTCCCTAGAACACAGAATAAGCATTTATGTGAACTGGGAAGTATATAGGAAAGAACAGTTGTAATTGAACATGCCTGATTCTCAAAAAGTTAAGGGTTTCATCCTGCTTAGTTTGTTGAAGTGGAGGTTAAGAGATGATTTGCCCACAACAAGAGTAGCAAAAGAATGAAAGCCTTAAGGGAAGGGTGAGATGGACAGTGGAGTAATGTTTTAAAAGAACACAGATAACGACTTGCTGACTTCCTTTGACTTAATGTAGTGACTTCTTCTGCAGTTTCAGAACCAAACAGTTATTGTTTTAAAATTACTTAATCTTTTAATTTTTTTTAAGAAGTTTGGGCTAATTGTATTACAGTAACAGTGTTGCTGAATATAATTTCAATAGGCTTATCTTTTTAAACCTATTGCTTTAATAATAGAATGTAAAAATAAATGCTTCTATGTGTGTAATATTTTTAGAATTTGAGGCAGCAAATAGTTGTAACAGTTTATCAAAGGATGTGGTAAATGCTGAAGAACTGGAAATTTTCCTGTTTAGCTTAGATAGGAATTTAATGCTAAAAACATTCTTTGTAGTATGTTATTCATAAGACATATGAGTAGATACCATAGTTACCTTCTAAGACTGATCTTTAAAAAGTGTTGCTGCACATTTGGCATTTCATATTTGATTGCTGTTGCTTACTTCCTCGAGCAGTGAAACAGAGTAATCATCTTCGATAGACACAGACAAGCAGTTTGTTTGAGCCACCATTTTCACCTGTGTAGGATACTGTTTGAAATGAGAAACCTCATTGCTTTTTTCCCCACTGCAACTCTTCTGTACTGGTTAAAAGGGTAGCAGGGGCTCTGCCCACACTAAGCATCTTGCTCTGCTCTGAGGATGCAGTGTGTACCTTGTGCCTGGAATTGGATAGCTTGCTTCGGGTTGGAAGGAGAGACTGCTCTTATTTTCTTTTGTGGGTTAGTTTTACAGTAGAGGGAAGTTGATACAGTGAGAACTGAATTAAGATTAGTGAGATTCTAAAGGAGTGCAACCCACTTTTGGAAACCAAATTCTACAAGTCCTTGGAATAATTATGGGATTTTTAAACTCTGGATTAGTTTTTCTAGTTCTTCCTTTGCAGGCTAAAGAATTTTGGCAGTGTTCTCATTTCTAAATGTTTCTAATCTAAATCAGTTGTATAGTCTTTAAGCTTGTATTTTCAAGTGCTTACGGAATAGTTCAATACACACTCAAATCAGAAGAAATCCACCTTTTTTGTCACAAATCACTTTCTCTCTTGGATTGTGATGGCAGTTTGTTTCATTGATGGCAAATTCTTAATCTGTTGTGGTCTTCTTTGGTTATCTAGCTGCTGTACAAGGTTTAGAACAATAAGAAAAACCCGTGCTTGGACTCCCCTATCCATTTATGTTTATTATTATAGTTGAACTATAAACTGCCTCAACCATGCATCTATCAATATTTCATAGTTTGGGCTGTATCCTGCACAAAAATAGTGCAGTGACCTAAGTAGAATTTTATTTCCAGTTCTGTTGATCTCAAATTTTTCAATTCTTAACTTGATTATGGGACCAGATATTTATTTTCTTTCCCCCTTCTCTCTCTTCTAAAAGTAAGAAATGGACAAATGCATGACAGGAAATCAGTTATTGTCTGAATGTGCTCTCTGCCAGTCCTGAACTCTTTCAGCAGCACAGTAGCTTTCTTGTTGGAAATTGCTTGTTCTACCATCAGGAAGTGGTCTCAGCTATCTAGCTGTACTGCCTTTTAAGGCTTTTAAAATAGTCCTTGTCATTTACTTACCTAATTCTTCCTCCTTTCCAATCTAATTCAGCCTGGGAGTTATGACCTGCAACTGAACCATTCATCACTCAGCACTACAGTTCCTTTTCCTGACAACTGGGGTCTGTTCTATGACAGTCCACAGAAAGCTTGTCTCGGAAAGACTGACTAGTTTGCAGTGTTATAGTGCGTGCTAGAAAATAACTTCCCTTTGTTCTTGTCATCAGCTGCTGCTTATATTGCTACGTGCTGCATTTGGTTTTCTACTTGTAATCTCTTGGCAGTTCAAAGCTGCTCAGACATAGTAGAGCCTGTCATTTTGCAGAATGATTGAAAAATAGGCTTTAAATTAAATGACTCATCGTTTGTGTTTACATCTGAAGAATAATACTTTACAGACAAGGAAATTGCTTATCATTAACTGTCATTCTTTGAGATGTCCCATCTATTCTGTTGGCATGTGTGCGTAATGTGAGCAATTGAGCTTGAATAATATTGTTGGTGTTGCTAGAATGGAAGTGGGTACATGCGTCCTGCTTTCCTAGTGCTTTGAAGTGCAGTGGATGATGTGACAGTGTTTTTCTTCCTGACTTACGGAATCACACTGATAAAGTCTGGAAGGCTCATAGGGTTCATGGGGAAACCGTATGGACCTTAAACTCTAGTTACTGGCAGTCAATTGCCTGTTGTTCTTGGAGTATTTGTATTTTGCAGTATGGATAGTTTCACACTGTAGCTCTCTTTTAGCTTCACTACAGCACCTTGGTGTAATGGAGCATCATACATAACTGCCATGTTATGTGTTTAGTAAATGTGCAAATAAGCACTGCTTTCTGTGTCTCTAGGATCAAGACATTTTTTATGAAAGGTATATAGAGAACTTGAATTCTGGTCAAGTGCAACTTGACCTCTGATAGCAGGATCTTGACCTCTGATATGTGGACTTCAAGTGCATTTTAAGTTAGTTGTTTGTCTCTCTGCATGCTGCCTCTGAGTCTTTGGCTTGTGGAATTATCTACATGACATTGTCCTGTGGGAGCATTATCATAAAGCCCTTATGTGTCTATGGAAACAGTATATAAAAAGAGAAACGCTGGCAAGTCTGAAGAATGGTTCAACTGGAAGTCGGTTACTAAAGTCATGGGCTGAATCTCAAGGAGACCCTGTCCGGAGTGGGGTGCATCATCAGGTCTTGTATCCCTCCTGCTTTCCTTGCTGATTTAATAACCACAGGAAGATGGGTCTCAGAACCATACATGTTTGGCTTTAGCAGTAAGAGCAAGATCTCTCACTGTTGGAAACAATTCTGGTAGTTTTAGAAGCCTCTGGACTGTAGGTGAAGAGTTATGTTAGCAGTGTCACATGCACTGGAAGCCTGATAGACAGGCTTTCAGTTCCAAAGTAATATCACGGATAAAGGAAAGTCTTCCAAGAGGAGTGCATTATACTCCCTTGGGGTACACTGTCTTGTGCTTGGAGTCCAAGTGCACTTTTCACTCCAAGTGGAACATGGTCTACTGTCATTGCTCTTGATGGGGAGGCACATGGCAAGAGTGGAGGAAAAATGGAAAGGGACCCTTTTGTAGATGCACAGTATGGGATATTTCTGCAGGTCTTTGCTTTTGAAAGGCATTTTTCTGGTAAGAGTCTGCAGTTTGAGCCCTGAAAGCGGTTTATTTTGTTAGAAACTCTGCGAGAATAAAATAAAGTTATGGTACCTGTAACAAGGCTGAGATATCTATGGAGTAAATTGGTGGTTTATGTAGTGGCACTGCTATGGAAGGCATCAGGGAAAGTTTTTTGAGTACTCTGATCTGTTGTGCTTAAGGCCAATGGTCTGTGTTTGCTGACGGGAGCTGGATGTCATCTCTCTCCTGTTGCCTGAAGATTAATTTCAAAGAAGATTCTCTAGGATTTCTTGATCTCTTCTGTACTGGGAAGTAAAGAATCTGTTTTCATATGTCTCTACCCTGCCAGTCTGCTTTTAATGGAAATCTAAGAATTGAGTTGTTTTGTTGTTTTGTTTTTTGGGGTTTTATTTTTTTAGAGGGGGGAAGGGGAGTGTGTTTTTGGAGGAGGCTGTGACACAACATCTGTCTTACCCATTCATCATGAACACACGATCATGTTACAGTTTCAAGATCTATTACTGCTATAGCACGTAGGGGTAGGAGAAAAGATGTTGACTTTGTATGGTCCACAATACAGACATCTGAAGGTATCCCAAACTGGAAAACATTCCTTCAGAGAGAAGGTAAAGGAACAAAATTTTTCCTTCACGCCTAAAAACAAAGTGAGGAAAAATCACTGAAATGGAACAACTGCAAAAGAGAGAGGATCATCTTAAATTTGAATAGGCGATATTAGTAGTAAAAACAGAAATAGAGAGTATTCATTAGCTACTGAAATCTGAAGAACAGAGAGGAACTAAAAAGGCCGTGGTATGCATTTTAGTGAGTGTGCTTTCATAATCATGAGTACATCAGAGGCTAAAAACAGTATAAATTTAGTAAGTCTTAATTCCTGCAGTGCATGTGCTGTGAATGAGTGCAGCAGCAAATCTTGTAGGAAGAATAATACTTCCCCTCATAAATGACACTTGTACCTCAGCTGTTGCATTCAGCTTGCCTTTCAAACAGATTTGACATTTTTCTTTGAACACAGTGGTGTCATTTGGAAAACCTGTCTTTCTGCAGAATACGGCACAGCAGCCTCACAGAGCAGCACATGTATTCTGTCTTACTACCCTGACCGGCATTGATGCTGTCAGAGACAAACTGATCTCTAAAGCAATGACTGATTAAGGGATAGGTTGTGACAAGGGAAAGTGGTATGGATGACATCTTGGGTTATAGTGAAGGAGGAGAAATCTCAAGAAAACTTCACTGTATCTTCTTTCTCATGTTTTTGTTTCTTGACACTGTCAGACATTTTCCCTTCCTTTTAGAAGTTTGGGGTTTTTTTTCTGCTAATCATAGTGCAAGGATGAGCAGTACACCTCGTGTATATGGTGGCAGCAGCCCTTTGACTGAACAGGGACTGTCACCTCCTGTGCCTCCCTTCCTTCTGTAATGTTTAAAGCTAAGCTGAAGCAGGGCATACGTGTGCAATAGCACTTGTTCTTCCTGATTAACCTAGGGTTTCTGTCATGGAAAAGACAACCACAGGCTTGACCTGTGAGGAATGAATTTGATGAAAAGGGTGAAAATTATGCTTTACAGAGATCCATATAGGTGGGATATGCAGGGGCTAGGAACAGGAGGGGAAAAGCCATGAGGATCCATGTAGGACAAGGACTTCAGGAATTGCTGTAGCTGGGACTTTTCAGGAGATGGCTGGACCGTAAGGCAGGCTCTATGGAATGCTGTGGTACAGGATGTTTAGAAATGAGAATCGCTTTCCTAGGAGTTGTGAGGCACTGGCACAGGTTGCTCAGAGTAGTTGTGGCTGCCCCATTCGTGGCAGTGTTCAAGGCCAGGTTGGATGGGGCTTTGAGCAACCTGGTCTCATGGGAGGTGTCCCTGCCCATGAAGATGTGTTGGAACTAGGTGATCTTTGTAAGATCCCTTCCAACACAAACCATTCTGTGATTCTGTGATTTTTAGGGTTCTTCTTTTGCTTTCTTTGTGAGTGGTGAGCTCACAAATCAAAGGATTGACTGTCCCACTATGATGGTGGGGGAGAGCTGGAAAAGGCAGAGGTTAGAATAAAAAGGGATGAAGATGTGTGTAAGTGTAGGACGGGTAGCTGTGCCTGTGTGACATTTCACACTATATCAGAAAAGAAGGGGAACTGATCTGAAAAATTTGGGAAGGGCTGTTTGAGGTAAGATGACATTTTTCATAGCATTCACCTAACAATGACTACGGTACTGTGCTTCATGTTGTGGGTGGTACTAGTGGCAGCTGTTTCACATTGATACCTGATGAAACCATCATTTTGTGCTGTATGTTGATTACTATGCAAGATGATTGATCTCACCATAGGATCACAATGTACATGTTTATACATTAAAGTTCTATGATGTAACAGTTATGTTCTATGAGTTTTGAAAGGTGGTATGTTTTTAGCTTTTCTAACATGGATTTACAGTAAACTATGTTGTAATGTAGTTGTCTTTGTTTTGCTCAGGTGCTTGAGTTGGTGCTGGAAAACTTTATTTATCCATGGTACAGGTACGAGCTTTACCTAAGAGTTGTTATTTTTGAATATCATAAATATTTGTCAAACTGTTTAAGAAATAGTCACTTGAAAATAAACATTTCTGTTTCTTCAGTAAAATGTATAGCATACATGTAAGTGCTATGGTTTCATCGTGTTACTGTCTCTTAGCACATTAAAACAGATCTTTTAATAATTTAGGCATGATAGTGGTGGTTCTGGAATTTGTATTTCAACCTAAAACTACTTTTAGTTTATTCATTTTTATATGCTGATTTTCTAACTCCTTGGGAGTACATGTGGCTTGATTAAAATGTGTGTAAAAACATCTTCCTCCTACTCCCTGAAATTTATTTCCGTCTTAGAAGCACTCTGATCTTCCTTATTGCTTTAAAAAAATTATCACTTCACCGTTTTTTAAAACCAAAAAATCACTTTTAATTAATATAGAAAAGGTATTTTAAATACATGTTGCAGCCACCTTCTTGCAGAACATCTGGTGATTTGTTGAGATTTAAAGCTTTGAGTGGCTATGCTGAACTGAATGAACTAATACTGTGTAAATAACTTTAAAATGGAGTATAGAGAAAAGACTGCATAATTCTTTGGTTGTTGCCTTGTACCTTTATGTATTAATTAGTGCTTCAGAGTACTTTGTAAGAAGATACTACAAAGATCTTTAATTGATCATGCTGGCATGAATGTGTTAAAACAGTATTTTGCCTTTACTCTGAATGTTACTTTTTCATCGGATGGAAGTGTTTGGTTTTGTGCTAAAAAAAATGTATACTTTTTTTTTTCCTTTACTCTGCACTGTTTGTTGTTTGTTTTTTTGTTTGTTTGGGTTTTTTTTCCTGTCTCTGGGATCTAAAATTTTCAGAAAATTTGCAGACATCTTTGACCGATTGGTTTTTAATTGTGGCCGATACCTGCCAATACCTGCTTGTCTCCCCTCTGTCTTTGTGTGGAGTACACTGAAGCATAAAACTTAACTGCTTATGCAGACAGCAGAGGGAGCTTTAACACCGTGTATTGTGAACAAGAAAGCTGAAAACTCGAGGTTTTTAACGTTCAGATACAGAAAGCTATACCATGTTCCGTTGAGCTGTTTGATGAAGGAACAAATGTAAGGCAGCCATCTTCTCTATTTAGTAATCTGAAATTAGGATTTTTTGTCTGGTGGAAGGTGTCTTCAATGTCTTTGTTTTGAACTGTCAAGGAAACTTGGATTACACGTTACTTAAATCTGACACCCAAGACAGTGGAAGTCTGGAATACATTGTATAGTAGGGGTAATCACATGCATAGTTAGAAGTGCAAAATATGCATGGTATAGAGCCAGCTAGCCTAAATCCTACTGCATCTTTCTCTCTGATGAGCTGTATAGATGTTCCTGTGCTGTCTTGAGTTTTACAGGTAAAATCACTCAAAATCGCTGCACCTCTGGATTTTGAACTAGCTCCATAAATTCATACCATGCTGACCAGACCTAATGAGTTTTCCCTCAACCTAAAGTACTTGGGAGTTCAGTGAGCAGTAGTGCAGTGTTACCTGAGCAGTGCTGCAGGAAGAAAATTGGTCCTGAAAGACATACTGGTAGTAATGTCAGAGCTGGTCTTGTTCGCTCTAGACATTCAGGTGTTTCTGTGCTTTGCTGTTTCCTGCCAGCAGTTGTGCACGGAGGCCTGAACTATGTGTCTGTGGGCAGCCATTTGGGGTCTGTCTTGTAGAGCATGCTAGTTCTGACTTCTCTCATGCAAACGATGTAGGTACACATATATAACTCAGCTCACACTGGAGAAGGAGCTTTTACATTCATGAAGTGGGGTGTTTTTTTCAGCTAAGAAACCTCACTGTCTCTAGATAATTTTACACAGAGCCAAATCAGAAACCTTTGCATCCAGACTCTTCTTATTTAGCAGCATGGGTACCCACCAGCAGGCAATTCAGGCTTGCCAGACTAGGTTGGTAAAACAGTGTGCTGCTTTCCCTTGCAGAAAAGTCTTGGCATAATTTCTTGTGGTAGCTGCCCTCCTTCAAGTAAATGGAATTTGTGCAGAAGCTGCCTCTCTGTTTAACTTTTTGTGCCTGATGATGTCTTGCAGAACCTTGCATACTCCCGACATTAGAGACGTAACATAACATATCTCACTCAGAAGCCAAGGAAGTATAACAGTAGCCAGGAATGTATGTTGCAGGATAAAATCATAGATTTGTTACTAAGGAAATAAAGTGCTGTAAGCAGGGAAAAGCTGTGTTTTATGTTTGTTTCATTAATAAAATGTGTAAGAATTTGTAATATTTTATGAGCAAGTTAAAATTTAGAGGCAGACATCCCTAAACTTGAACCAGTTTAGGGGAATGAAGATTAGTGCTTAAAATCCAGTGAATTCTACTGAACTAGGTAGCTATATGCAATTTTCTTTTGTATTTTTCTAATTACTTATATTGGTTATGTAAAAATATTTGTGTGTTAAGACTTTTTTGAACCATGTGAGAAGAACAGAACATAGTTCTAAGTAATCCAAATTTGTAGAGCTACAAAACACCCATCTATTATGTATGCTGTACAGCAAAACAATGTACTATGTTGCTTATACCAGCCTCATTTAAATAAGAGAATTTAAAGTCTGAATGATTCACTCTGTGCTTATTGAATTTTTTGGTCATTGATGCTACTGCTACTCCAATTCGCTCAGATTAGATTAGAATCCAGTAATTACCACATTTTTGTAACAAATTACTGTTTTTCTTTGATAGTGACTAAACCCAGTGTTTCCACATACGGAGCTGCTTCTATTTTAAGTGCAAATAATGCAAGAAACGTGCAAGATTTTTGTTGAGTTACAATCAATAGTTTTTCAGTTTCATCAGCTTGCAACTTATTTTCTTCATATTTTTGATAGGAGTTGTCCAAATTTGGTAAGAATAATTGACACACGGGGGGGGGGGTGTCACATTAGTATTTGTATATGGTTTTCATTTATGAGTAGTTCCCATAAGATTTTGCATGCAAAAGCAGTTAGGTGTATCTCTTCTGAGACATTGGACTCAACAACTGTTTGCAAATTAACAGATTGAGCCTTTTATTCTTTAGCAAATCTCTCCATTACACAGTTGTGGTTTTAAGTTTTTCCTCAAATTCTGGGGAAGATGCAGCCAATTTTTAAAATGTTTGTAAGCTTCCACTGAGTCCCTGGAGATTTGCAGTTTTACAGGTTCTTGATGCTTTTTTTTAAGCAGTCTTTAGTCTACTTGTGATTAAAAGAGTATCTCTGCAAACCTATGGCACGTTGTGAAAGTACGTGGCATGAAGTCATGTCCAAGTACAATTAGCCAAGATGCTGGTTATCCAAGTGTCAATACAATAAAAGCTTCTTGGTCCAAATTACTTCATGTATCCTGCTGTCTGTCAGATACTAGTAATACAGTCATACAATTTGCTTGCTAATCCCTTGGCTTCCACTGAAAGTATGGGTATTTGCTAACCATATTGCATCTAAAACGTCAGCTGCTGATCTTAAAACAAACCAAACCTTCCCCTAAGGTATTCTTACCTGCATATGATTAGCTGTTGGAGGATGTCGGTATTCCTTACGCCAGGCTGCTTTCTTTGAGGTGCTTTTTCGTGCAATTAGATGCATACTTAGACCATCAGGTCACCAGTATCTGTACCTCACAGTTCATATTCAACATGCATTTGAATGCTGTATATAATCCAAGCTAACATGGCTTAAAAAATTGGATGATAAATAATGCAAAATGATGTTATAAGCATGAAATTCTTATTTTCCAAGTGTATTGTTGTTGCTTGTACTATGTGGTTTGTTTTTTTAAATACAGATGATATTTGCATTTACTGCATATGCAGACTTATTACTGAACACTGTGATGGCGTTCACAAATGGTCATTAGCTGAAGCAGGATCTAACTTTGTCATTACTCAGCTATTATAATGCAGTTTTATTAGTATCTTTGGGCATGTGCTAATGCCTGTATATGTTTGAATGCTGACAGATTTTTATTCTTGCTGTTGCATTTTGTGGAATGCTGTTATCACGGTCTCTTTTTCCTCTCGGTTTAGTTGCAGTTTCTGCATCTAAGACTTGGTGTATTTTCCATTTTCATTCAGTTTCCCCAAAAAGACATGCAGCTGGGTATTTTTCTTCCCGAGTCAACTTCCAGTATTTTTAATGACAGTATTTCATGGCACATTATTTATTGCAGCAGATGGAAACTAGCAAGCCAGATAAAAAGTTTAGATGATATTTTGATATATCGATTCGAGAATCTGTTTGAATTCATTATTTCTTTGTTTCCAAGCAGAAATCAGGTTAAATAATTTCAATTTTGTTCCAAGTAGCTATAGTTTGAGGTTCTTGTTTTCTTTGTAATTGATGGTTTCATGTTTCATGATACATAAAAAGTAGATTAGCATTTTTAGAAGTCATTTGTTGGTTTCCTGTGTTACAATTTATTTTCTCTTCTAGGAAATGGCAATCTCTGTTTAGGCTAGAAATAAACTCAATTTTATATTTACAAAATAAAATATTACTGTGTCAAGTGACATCTAAGTATTAGAACTTGTTGAAAAAACACCCATGAAAGTTTTCTATTGGAAGATGCTGAACTGAAATGCAAGGGATGTACCTATTTCATTAAAAACTAGATGAGAATCGACCAATTTTATAATAACACTCAAATAAAAGAGTTTTAGAAAGCCAGATTTGTACTAAAACAAATGAAAATTATTTTAGATCTTGGAGTATAGAAGATCTTGTAGTATGAGTATGGAAAATCCAATTTTGACTAGCTTATCTGGGGTATGTGCTTGCTCTTATTCCATAGGTTTTGTCAATTTTAATTCAGTTTCACTTTATGCTACTGAGCTAGGAAACATTCACTTATGTGGAAACTGAGTTAAGTTTTACTTGGTCAGAATCATGCAGACAGTATATTAGAGCAGGAATTGATACATAATTCCAATTTACTGACATATTTCTTAAGCCATTGTTCTGTGCACAAACATATTGGGAATACTGTGTGTTGTACTTGAATAGAGGACTGTTTACTCTCTGCCCACACTTGGTAGCTTTCATTTCAGTTAATACTAGTTGAACTGTCACCATTAAATGTTTTCAGTCCAGTTTTCAGTAGTGCCAAATGTATTGTGGCTGGATTAGTGTAATGTATTTTATTCTGTTTTTTACATGACATGCTTTACAACACTGCAGAAATATTACTGATGATGAATCCTCAGTGGATGAACTGAGAGGCACATTGCGGTTTTTTGCATCTGTATTGGTTCGGAGAATTCACAAGGTAAGGTGACTTAAAGTTATTAATGCTGGTTTTCCATCAGAAATAACTGATACTCATCTGTAGCGAGTTCTCTATTTTTTAAGTGGTGATTTCAAAGTCAGTCTTACAGAGAGCATAGGAAGTTTCTATCTAAATTTCTTCTTTGAAGTATCTTTTGCCTCCTTCATGAGATTATTCGTGGTTATAAAACATCTTTGAAGATTCATCAATGGAAGTGTTCAACACCTGGTTGGACGTGGCTTCGAGCAACCTTATCTAGTGAAAGATGTGGACAGCGGTAGAGCAGTTGATGTCATCTACCTGGATTTGTGTAAAGCATTCAACACTGTCCCACACGACATCCTTGTCTCTAAATTGGAGAGACATCAATTTGATGAATGGACCACGCGGTGGATAAAGAACTGGCTGGGTGGCCGCACACAAAGAGTTGTGGTCAATGGCTCAGTGTCCAGCTGGAGACCAGTAACAAGTGGTGTTCCTCAGGGATTGGTGTTGGGTCCGGTCTTGTTCAACATCTTCGTCGCTGACATGGACAGTGGGATTGAGTGCGCCCTCAGCAAGTTTGCTGATGACACCAAGCTGTGTGGCTCGGTTGATACGCTGGAGGGAAGGAATGCCATCCAGAGGGACCTTGACACGCTTGTGAGGTGGGCTGATGCCAACCTCATGAAGTTTAACCATGCGAAGTGCAAGGTCCTACACCTGGGTCGGAGCAATCCCAGACACAGCTACAGGTTGGGCAGAGAGGAGATTCAGAGCAGCCCTGCAGAGAAGGACTTGGTGGTGCTACTCGATGAGAAAATGAACATGAGCCGGCTTCAGTGTGCGCTTGCAGCCCAGAAAGCCAACCGTATAATGGGCTGCATCAAAAGGAGTGTGACCAGCAGGTCGAAGGAGGTGATCCTGCCCCTTTATTCTGCTCTCGTGAGACCTCACTTGGAGTATTGTGTGCAGTTCTGGTGTCCTCAACATAAAAAGGAACAAGTCCAGAGGAGGGCCACAAGGATGATCAGGGACTGAAGCCCCTCCCGTATGAAGATCAGCTGAGAAAGTTGGGGCTGTTCAGCCTGGAAAAGAGAAGGCTGCGTGGGGACCTCATATCAGCCTTCCAGTATCTGAAGGGGGGCATATAGGGATGCTGTGGAGGGACTCTTCATTAGGGACTGTAGTGATAGGACAAGGGGTAATGGGTTAAAACTTAAACAGGGGAAGATATAAGGAGGAAATTCTTTCCTGTTAGGGTGGTGAGGCACTGGAATGGGTTGCCCAGGGAGGTTGTGAATGCTCCATCCCTGGCAGTGTTCAAGGCCAGGTTGGACGAAGCCTTGGGTGATATGGTTTAGAGCGAGGTGTCCCTGCCCATGGCAGGGGTGTTGGAACTTGATGATCTTATGGTCCTTTCCAACCCTAACTATTCTATGATTCTCTGTCCCTGCCCACAGCAGGGGGTTGGACTAGTTGGTTTTTGAAGGTCCCTTGCAACTCAAACTATTCTGTGATTCTTGCAGATGGACTTTACACCAGTGCAAGGCGTTATTAAATCTTGGGATGATTTAATGACTTCATACAAATGGAAACTATTTTGAGAATTACTGAAAAAGAACTACTAGAAAACAGCAGTGTACCTCTCTCATAGCTTCTGTTTGCTTGACTTCTTTAGAATCATAGAATCGTAGAATAGTTAGGGTTGGAATGCAGACAAGGTCCTTAAATTTTTTATCAAGAATAGACTGCCATTAAGTGAATAGCTTACTATAGGAATTAGAATAGATATGGTTCTTACATTAACGTAGTTCTTAAGAAACATTCTGAAGAGTAAATATTCACATTTTTTATTCCCTGTGTTTAATAGATTAGGACATATATTCTCTTTTCTGGTAAAGTGCTTCAAGCCTGTTTTACAGGAACTGCTTCTGACTTTCTGGCTGTTCTGAGCAGGAAGACTTGCTAACTCAGTTTCCAGATTTATTCAGTGCTCACTCCTCTGTTGGAGCAACTACCATAAATGTGTGTCTTTTTTGCCTTCCTTAGTAACATCAATATTTCCTGAGCTACAAGTTGTACATGTACTCTGTCATGAGTGATTAGTAGCCTGATTCTGTCCTTGTTATATATCAAATCCAGATGACTTTGTTTACTGTAACTCAAGCATGTGGCTTTTTTAAAGTGAACATGGGGGAAGATTAGGAAATGTCCATGTAGCGCAGACATTATATGGAGGTGTGAAAGTGAAGTAATTCTTTCAAAGTGAAAATCTAGAGCAAGTTGTTAAAATTTCGTTTGGAGTTGTAATACATGTAGGTGTTAGTTGCATTGTCCGTGGATCCATTGTTTATTCCGAAAATGATGTCTCCTCTATTGATCATGTAATAAGGTATTAATCATGTTATCTCAGATCAGCTATAGCATTTTTAAGTAGAGTGTTAATTTACCACATCTGCTTTTGACAGTAATGAATTAAATGCAATATCTTAAATTCTCTTTGTCTGGGTAGACAGTATGTGCAACAAAAACTCAAGGAGTGTATAAGTATTAAGCATTGTTGGGGCACTACAAAATAAAGATTATCACAGAAATCAATTTCTCTTTACAAATGTTTAGATTTATTTGTATACATCCTGTGGAGTAATTTATTTTGTCTTTTTGTGTGAAGTAGTACAAATATCTCAAGCAAAAAGATACTCATAGTAGCTTTGTTTGGAACACAATTGAAACTTGGCATGCTCTGGCCTGCAGGGCATCATGGTGTCTGGTCTTATGCTCTTGTTTTCAGCTTGTACCCTTTTTTTTCTGCTGAACAAGTGTTTCTGTGTCTGCACATACCCACGTATAGATTCAAGCAAGCTCAGGTAGTAACTGTGGTCCATATACTACTAAAATGTTGTGTGTAGAAACCAGAGTTCATATGCAAGTTGTAAAATAAAATGCTAACTTCTTGTCATTATAGGAATCCTAGTTGAAAGCTTTGTTAGCTGAAAAGGGTTGTGACAAGAGTGTTTTATAATCTTTCAGCTCTGATACGGTGTTTCTTGATACGGTGTCTCTTATAACCTCATTTGAGGAGAAATTAATCATAGAATAACAAAAGCAAATTAATAACAAACAAATTAATATTTGATTGCAAAATAAAATATTCTTATACCTTTGCCAAACAGCTGTACTTTGGTTTGGATTTATTACTAAATGCTTGAAAGCAATAGTCCTAGCTAATTTTTTTTTTTAATCTGGGAATGTGTAAGAAAAAAACAGACTCTTTTTATCCTTTTTTAAGCTATATCTATGCTTTCTTGCCAAAGAATCTTTTACGTTTGAATTAAGACTTAAAATTACAACATATTTAAGTGAAAAGAATTCCTCTGTTTTCTGTTTAAGTCTCCCTAGGTGAGTGTTTTGAGGCAGGGTTGTTGAACAAAGAAACAAATGCTTTAGGCCAGTCAGCTCTTCAGTATGTGATGAAATAACCTCTCTCAGAGTCTGGATTTTCCTCATCGTGGCTATTTGTGGGTTAGTTACAGCTTTTGAAGGGAAAGTGAAGCGTTTCCCTTTGTATGGTGTGCTGTAGGTAGCTCTGTATTTGGTTGAAATTTTTGTCAAAAGTTGATAGTGCCTACTGTTCGTGTCAATGATAATTTGTTTGCTGTGCTCTTTTGCTTACCTCTGCAGGAATAAACAGTCTTCTATTCCTAAACTCTGGATTTATTGAAATTCTTGTTCAAATATGAGTCCTGAAGGACAGAGTTCTCCATTGATAAGCAGGAGCTTTACTTTTTCTGTAAAACGGAGTTGCCCTTAATTTAGCTAGCTGCTTTTAGGCAGTTCTAGTCAATTATACTAGCTTGCCTGGGCTGGCCAGATTAGGTCATATCTGTGCACCTCAGATATTACAGGGGACTGTGCAGGAATACATGTTATTTTGCTTGTACGAATGCATAAAACCCCAACTTTTCTCTTGGCTCTGGTGACCTCTGCAATTACACTGTCTTTTTCCTTGTCTGACGAGAAGCACTTAACACGCTTCTGTTTCATTACTTACAGTCATTTGACTTAGTATTGAGGAGGGACAGACTGTGTAAGAAATAAACTTATTCGGAGGTCTTAAGTTTTGAACTGTTGCAACTGTGTATTTCTTCTCTGAAACTTCTTTTGCTCTTAAAATAAAGGGCATGCCAAATCAGTTTCCAAGCAAGCTTCTGTGGAAACTACAGAAGCTAAAGAATCATAGAATAGTTAGGGTTGGAAAGGACCTTAAGATCTAGTTCCAACCCCCCTGCCATGGGCAGGGACACCTCGCTCTAAACCATATCACCCAAGGCCTCGTCCAACCTGGCCTTTGAAACTGTACAGGTTGTCACTTAATGACAGTCGGGTACTGACTGGCTGTGGAGAGAAGCTGTGCTGCAGAGAGCCTGATCTTGTGGTAGACAGTAAGGTGAATATGAGCCAGCAGTGTGTAGTGGTGCCAAAGAATGCCAACAGCATCCTGGGCTGTATGAATAGGAGCAGAGCCAGTTGATCGAGGAGAGTGATTGTCTGTCTTCATGCTTTTTAGGCAGCATCTAGGATACTGTATCCAGTTTTGGGCTCCCCATTGCAACAGAGACATTGGTAGGGTGGAGCAAGTTCAACCAAGGGGCCACTGAGATGGTTGGGGCTGGAGCATCTAACCTGTGTGGAGGTGACTGTCAACATGGGGGTGTGTACAGCCCTGCACACCTTAATCTGAGCTTGCTTTTACACAGGAGGTTGGGCTAAGACATCATGAGGTCATTTGTGCCTGAATTGTTCGTAAATTCTCCTTTCATTTTCATAGACATCAAGGCAAGCAGAAATGCAGGACTCTGTTAATATGGTCCTTGATTAAATATGTGCTTTTTCATTAAGTTTATGATCGTATGGTATGGTGGTTGTCACTAACAGTTGTTTTGACTCAGAAACTCAGATTTTTCTTTTGGAACCATCACCTGAGCTGTGACATTTTTTCTGGATACATAAAGAGAGGAGGGGTTCACTTTGCTTTTAGTCCTTGTGGACATGATTGAGGGTTAAGGTACACAAGTACAAGTATGAGAAGCACAGCATAGTTGATTTCATTTGTTGGTGGTCAAATCTTCATGTAGAACTAGGTTTCATATACTGTGACTTGGAAATCAAGATACTTTACTAAATTATTGCAATGGGAGAATCCTAATGGAAACAAGTTGTCAATAAATATTCTAACAGTATTGTTTATGACGTTTAGTTCTAAATGATGTTACATGCTTTGACCAGAATGAGTGTCAGATCATCTAGAGAATTCATGGGTTGTTTCTGAAGGGTGTATTGTTATGGTTGGAGTGGAGACATAGAAGCAAATTAATGTTTGGTACTTGACTGTAATAAATTAAAAAAAAAACCTAGAACAGTTCTTGTTTTATTTTAAAACTATTTAGGTGGATATTCCAACTGTTGTAACAAAGAAAATGCTCAAGGCAGCAATGAAACACATCGAAGTGATAGCCAAGGCCAGGCAGAAAGGTAATGTAAAGACTTAATACGCTGCATTTTCAAAGAGCAGGTATAAATATTTCTTTATGTATATTTCTTATTAATTTGCTAACTATTTTCATTCTCACTGCCTTCCCTTTACAAAAGAAGACTCATCCTTTTGCTTTTCATTTGGAGGTTGCAAAGACAAATAAGGAAAAAGTTACAGTACACATAATCTCCAAGTTACTGATTTTTGTTTCCACATACTGAAAATGCTTAGTTTCTTTCTCTGTAAACAGGCATGTGGTTTTTGTGTATTCAGAGCAACTGAGATCATTTAGCAATGCTTCTTAAAGTTTTTCCTTTGTATTCCAAGTGTGCAATTAATTGTAGATGAAAGGATTTGTAGTGTACTGTAACTGTAACTCATAGCTAGAATGATTTCCCATCTTCAGGCTAACATGAGCAGTTGGGGGAGTTGTTCAGTATGTTGGGAAGTTGGGTTTATGTTTACAAGCCATGGAGAGACTTTGAGCAGTAGCGTATTCAGTTATTATCCACATAAAGATATCTTCACAAGCTGAATGTAAAAATTATGTTAAAACTGCACATTGAAGGAATATTTAGAAAATAGAACACTTGCTGTAGGAAAATTGTTATCTTTACTTCCTCCCCACACACACACTGGCTGTGTTCCACAGTGCTGTATCTATTAAATGTGGTTTCATTCAACTTTTAAGCATAGATGTTTACTTTAACTGGAGTCATGAACTTTCCTCCTTTCCCTCACAATGCCTGCTTGGTGTCCATAAATATATGCCATTGTCCTGTGAGTAGCAGGTAATGAATCTCATGAATAATGAGACACAGTCTGGTCACCTTAGATGTCTTTTGTGGCACAGCAATTTCAAGATACTAGGTTATCTTGCAGCACTGTTTGTGCCAAATTTTGTATTTCCTTTGATTTCTAAGGAGTTGGAAACACTTCTTTAGTGGCAGAGAACTGTACTTTAAATGTACATCATTGAAAATGTAGCCATTTTCTTCAGTATTTTAAAGGAAAAGACTTGTTCTCTGTGGCCACAAATGTGAAGTAGCAGCTGAAAATATCTTTTAGTAGTGCTTTCTAGTAAACATTGGTAAAGCAACCACCATAATGCATGGTTCAGAGGCAGCTTTCAGACTGTGCTTTGTTTGCTGGTTGATCCTAGGTTTTTTTGTTTATTTTCAAAATCTTTTTCAAATGATTGCTTTAAGGAGCATTTCCTTTTTTCCCTCCTCTTCTTACTCTTACGTCTTTTAGTAGTTCCTGACTATTTGCACAGGTACCTACATGATTCATTACCTGTCCTTGCCAGAGAGCATATTCCTCCTCTGCTTTTAATGATACCAACTGGGCAGATCTAGCAGGCAGTATACATTCCTGTATTCCCCATATCAGCTGGTACTATTTGTGGTTCTTGATTGTGAAGGACAAGCTCACAGGCTTCTGTGCTAAATTCAGTATGCTGGAAACAGGCTTTAACTGTGTGGGTAACAGGTACGTATTCTACACCTGACCTGTGCCTAGTGTGGTTCTTGGCACAAAGCTGTGCTGGATTGCCAGTGGAGCTAGGTGTGATTTATTACAGTTCAGTTTTTGCCTTTGGAAATGATTTGAAGGAATATAACATTATTGGGTTTAATATGTATATTTTTTTAATCTGATAAAGGAGGTATTCTTTCAACTCCATACAGCTGTTCATAAGAAGGAGCACTCTTTCCGATCAGCATGCTGGTTCTGGTTTGATTTATACTGCATTTATTCTGTGTTCTGTTTACAGAAGCAGGAAACATTTAACAGGATTGAATAAAAGTCTGAGTTGATTTCAAACTGTATTGTAGGCAGTAGGTAGAAGCCCAATAAATGGGAGACTGTGAAGAAGGTCAAGAAAAAAGCAAGCAGAGGCAGACTTTGGGCAATGGAAGTTTTTTAGAAGAATCAAGATGTTCCTCAATAATTATAAATGAAAAAACACTCTGGGAAATGCAGTTGTTTGGTCTAGGAATTCTTATTTCACTGTGTAGTTTTATTTTTACTTAGCTGGGTTTCAAGGTCTAAGCCAAGGTTCTTTTGTAAAGTTTCAAACTGTATCCCTTTGGCATTTGTATATGTACTAGAAGTACTAACTTCTTAGCTCAAATGAAAAGCAGTTGCCTCCTATTTCAGAACAAGAAAAAGCTGAAACAACTCTATTTTTTTTTTGCCCAGGGAGGTTGTGAATGCTCCATCCCTGGCAGTGTTCAAGGCCAGTTTGGACGAGGCCTCGGGTGATATGGTTCAGTGTGAGGTGTGCCTGCCCATGGCAGGGGGGTTGCAACTAGCTGAACTTAAGGTCATTTCCAGCCCTAACTGTTCCATGATTCTATTTTAATGCTGGTTTTTACTTGCAGTAAAAAATGCAGAATTTCTGCAGCAGGCTGCTTTAGAGGAATATGGACCAGAACTCCATGTTGCTTTGAGAAGCCGAAGAGATGAGCTTCACTACTTAAGAAAACTTACTGAACTTCTTTTTCCTTATATTTTGCCCCCAAAGTCAACAGAGTGCAGGTATGGAAGTTATTTAGAATTGTATTCTTTAAAGTGTATACATAATGCGATAGTTTTGGGGAGTGAAAGAATGAACTCTGAAGTCATGCTCCGCATCCCTTGTTATCCCTTTGCTTCTAAGTTTTTTGATGGGTCTTAAAAGTAGCATGTTTTAAGATATTGTTAAATCCTGATTTTTATTCTTTTTTTTCCCCTTTTTTAGATCCCTGGCTCTTCTAATAAGAGAGATTCTGCGTGGTTCTGTTTTTCTTCCTTCAATGGATTTCTTAGCTGATCCTGTAAGACTTTGGAGCACAGGAATAATTTAATATTACTGTTTTCCTACTGCATATGTTGTGGTAAAGCAAATAATGCACAATGACTGACTTGCTGTGCATTTTGAATGGGTAAAAGAAAAAATTGATGTGGCCAATGTTTTTGTTTGTTCATGACAGCTGGTTTCAGTGCTTAACTAACAGAACTGACTAAAATACAGCATTGGCATGGTGTCTTAAGAATGTATGTTTAATGAAAGGCTACAATTCCTGTAAGATGGGAGAATGCTGTGCTAGTTTAAGCACTTTCAAGTTGCTGTAGCTACATTTAAACAAAGGCCAAATTACTTGAACTCTAGCTGTATGTATTTTTATACCAGTCTGAGTAAACCAGCCATTTTTTGCAGCTGTATTGAAATAATTTCTTTTGTCCTTAGTTCTGCAAATAAGGGGGCATTTATTTCTGAAGATGGAATGCTGCCATCTTTGATTTTATTTATACATGTATTTTAATAGGGAAAATTGCAATACTTACAAAGGTATCACTTAGGTGCAAGTAGAAAGTAGTGTAGCTGTGGAAGTATTAGTAGTTCATTAGATCTGCACTAACAGTAAAAATACTTTGTAAAGCTTTCCTCCACTGGGTAAAGAATGTTTCTATGCAGATCTCTTCAGAAATTCCCTGAGATGCAAATATTTAAACAGACTATTGAAGGTCAATTCTCAAAACATGTGTTCCCAGGCTTTGGGGTTTTTTTTTCAAGTATTTATATATTCACAGGTTTGAACTTGGGCATAACAGAGCAATGATTTTAATCTAATCTGTTGAGTTTAATATTGATTTTTTTTTTAATTTATTTTATTGTGCTTTCCTGCAGGACACAGTCAATCATTTGCTGCTGATCTTCATTGATGATAGTCCAGTGAGTATGGAAAAAATTAAAGCAACAGTAATCTGTTCATCCATTTAGGAAGCTTTCTTACCCAGTTGTCTTTTTGTCAATTTGTTGCCTGCAGCCTGAGAAAGCAACTGAACCCACTTCTTCATTGGTTCCATTCCTTCAGAAATTTGCAGAACCAAGAAATAAAAAGCCATCTGTAAGCAAAGGCAACATTTGTTTCCTTTCCTGTTTTGAATAAGTGTTTTACCTTACCTGCTGTTTTTGTTTGTTCTACCTTCAACTTTTTGCATTATTTATGTACTCACTGAAAGTTTGAAAACTGTCTGACTGCATTTTTAACCTACTAAGGTACTGAAACTGGAGCTAAAGGAGATCAGAGATCAACAAGACCTTTTATTCCGGTTTATGAACTTTCTGAAACAGGAAGGGGCAGTCCATGTGCTGCAGTTCTGCCTGACCGTAGGTAAGATTGTGTATGTGTGCTGAGGTGTATTTGGTGTTCTTTAAAAGATTTAAGAATTTGCAAGTTCAAGTGAATATTCAGTGTCAGAACTAGACAGCATTGTTAAGCAAGAGATTACTTTTGAGAACTTCTGTTCACTTACTTCACTATGCCCTCATCCTTGAATGCTAATCTTGACGTTAATGTTGGTGTGGACTGTAGGTCTTAGTTGTATTTCTGTTTATTGATTAAAAGTTGTATGTTTTAAAATAAAATGTGCTTAGAAGAAAAATGTTCTGGCCATTGAAGCAAAGTACAGCGGTCTTTTTTTAATACATGGTCACTCAAGTATTTCTAAAGTGCCTGTTTATCACTAGAAGTTTTTCACGTTCTTTTAGCTGTAAAATTCTGATTTCTGTAAATAACAGAAACATAACAGGAACACGGGAGGTCTTGAAACCTTCTATTCAGTAACCCATACCTGGGTTATGAAGCATGCATTTGGTTTTACCTTTACATGTGTTGTTTGAAAAGCCACTTACTTTCCAATTATAAGTTTTTCTGTGAAGTTTGTGCAAGTTAGAGTGATTAATTTCAAGTTTTTTTTTGTCAACTAGTAGTCAGTTACTGACTTAGCAAAATAATATGTTTTTAATAAACAAGTATTTCCATGTTGCATGGGAAATAATGGGTGTGTCTTCATATTCCAAGCCCATACATGCAACAAGATGATGTGAAATTATTAGACGGACTTTCTCAAAAAATATTGCATAAATCACTAATGATTATATAAGAGAACTGTAAATAATCTCTGTGTTCTGTGGCTCTTTATATGCTCGTAATCGTTCCAAACATGCTGGCTTTTTGTCAGAAAAGCTCATTTCCTCAGTAAAAATCCAACAAAGCAGTTGGTTACCTGTCCAGTGCTGGTGGTACCTGCAGGGGGTTCTAAGCTGCCCTTTCTGGAGTCCTGTAGAGCTGTTTCCTCTAGCAAGGAAGGTTGCTCAGACTGTGGCTTGTGCCTACAATCAATCTTTTTCTCTTGGCAAACCTCAGCATTTTCTTCCTTCTAAACCTTTCTTGCGGTCTTACAGATGTTAAATCTGCGTGTTAGCCTATAAAACAACGAGACTTAGTTCTCTTAAGTTATGCTGACCCAAACTGTCTACCGTAGGTGGTTCTTGACTTGATAGAAATACTTTGGATAAGAAGCACTTTCCAAGGGAAAACAAACAAACAACAAAACAAACAAACCAACAAACAAAACCCACA
This sequence comes from Neopsephotus bourkii, assembly GCF_033783945.1. Taxonomy (NCBI): domain Eukaryota; kingdom Metazoa; phylum Chordata; class Aves; order Psittaciformes; family Psittacidae; genus Neopsephotus; species Neopsephotus bourkii. The sequence continues at coordinate 321,907 of NW_026901987.1, read as the reverse complement.
AACCAAACAAAAAAAAATCCAGAAAGTTCTTGGTAGATTTTTTTTCTGAAGAAATTTGATTTTGTGTATTAGTTGAAAAATGAATTAAACACTGTCTTATTTTCCTTTCTTTCCAGGCAGTAGTCGTGCTGTTAGTGGGATAGGCCAATAAACAAGTGGGATTACACAATAATTGTGCTGAATAGGATATTTAGTTCTATATATGTTCAAATTTAATGTTCTTGAATAATATCTTTAATGGATTTGGTCTTAAAAATGAAATAGCAGAACGGGCATATGACTGATATAAAGGGTTATTGGGGCTCTGTATGTGTTTAGTATGAACTGGGAATCATGCTAAAAGAAAACTACAATTTGCAATTTGTCAATTTAGGAAGAAAAAAAAAATCATTCTTCCAGTTCATTCTTATGCCAGGAACAACTTCATGGATTTATCCTTACTGTGGTAATTAATAATTAGTTTTAATTGCAATATATTTTTAGGAATAATTTTGTGGACAAATCTGAATTATAGTTAATAAGAAGGCAGTTACCTTATTACATGATGCTAAGATGTCTTATGTTTCTATTAATTTTAAAGTTTAACAAATTACTATTTATAAAATTTCTTGTGTATCTGAGCAAAATTTCAGAAATAAAGGAGCCCCAGAAGAAAAAAGAAAGAGAAAAACCACCCAACCAACCAAAAACCAAAACAACACAAAACAAGAGACTCAGAGGCTGGAGGGCAAAACAGTTCCTCCTAAGCACTTGAAAAGAAAGTAGGAGAGTAGACCACTCAGGGACAGAGGTTATTACCAAATTTGCTCAGATACACAAGTAATTTGAAATTACTATTTGTAAAATAGTAATTGTTACAGGTTATAGGTTGTTTCAAGATGCTGTTTGTTTGCTAAGTTGATATACAAATGCATTTTCTTTCCTTTACTTCTCAGAGGAATTCAATGACCGAATTTTGCGACCAGAACTATCAGATACTGAAAAGATGTCTCTTCATGAGGAAGTCCAGAAAATATACAAAACTTACTGTTTGGATGAAAGCATTGACAAAATTAGATTTGACCCTTTTATTGTGGAAGAGATTCAAAGAAGTAAGTTTGAATTTGAAAGGAATAATTTACACTGGAATTTAAACAGCAAGCTGAACTAAGGTGAAGATTAATCCATCTTAAATATGACCAATCTTTACGTTTGACGTTTTAAAAATTGTTGGCCACTTGCTATGTTGTGCTTAGTCCTTGTTTTGTCAGTTTGTGTTTTGTCAGACTTATAGTAGCTTGCAAAGTAATCACAACTCAGACCAGATAAAAGTCAAACTTCATCTGTCTATATATAGATATATTTATTTATGTTTATGATTTTTTTTCTTTTATAGTTGCTGAGGGCCCGTATATGGATGTTGTGAAACTTCAAACTATGAGGTGTCTTTTTGAAGCTTATGAGCATGTACTTTCTCTACTTGAGAATGTTTTCACTCCTATGTTCTGTCACAGTGATGAGGTAAGTGCAAAAGGTTTGAAGAGTAGTCTTAAAGTCATTCAAAGCAACTTACTCAGCATTTATGATTGTTCTGTGACTGAAAGTTAAAACAAAATAATTCCCCACACTGATAGCTGCCTAAAGCCTTCTAATAGGAAACACTTGAAACAGAGGGGTGAGTCTGAATTTGTGTGTGTAAATCAGTTTCACTTTTAAACTTCTCACATTTATTTGAGCAGAATATATTGATGTGTCTTAGCAATAGGTACTTACTTATCTTTCTTCTGAATAAAGTGTATTTCTGAAAATTAGTGTTGATGGTAATTTTTCCCTTAATAGCTAAAATGCTTCAAATGCTTGATTTTTCTAATGAGGAGGAGACATGGATTTTGTTGCTTAATTTTGGTTTTATTTCTGTTTTCATGTTTATTTTTTCATCCCAAGACTGTGTAAAGTAAAATAAATAGTCCTGGGAGCATGTATTGCAGATTTGGTGTGTCCTTTTTCAGATGAATATTCTAACTGCTAGATTATGGTCAGCTGACCTTTTACTTCTGTTTTTGTTTCCTAAATTTTGCTATGTCATTGCATAGTAGCATTGCCTTAGTTAGTCTGGTGTTTTCTTTGATACCTTATTTGCTTTTGTAGTACTTCAGACATCTTTTAAGAGGAGCAGAGTCACCAACACGCAATTCAAAGTTCAACAGGTGAGTATGGTAGAATCTTTAAGTAGTTTTTTGTTTTTTAGTTAAAACTATCAAAATACTAAACCATAGGAATTTTGCTACTGCCTGATACCAATTTGAGTAAATGTTCAGCTCTGACTTACTTTTTAAGTGGACAAATTACGTGCTGAAGGAACAATCATTATTACACAAGGTGTCTCTTTGCTTTGAACTGTTTTACATTTAAAGAACTAAAAATGTGATCAGGACCTCAGCATTTGAAGAGGGGAGGGGAAAACAAATGTACATTCAGAATAAGATAACATGGAAATAAAGTGGTGACTTAATTGACTTTATATATATATAATACCATTTTATTGGTGCAGAGCTGGGCAATATTGGATTTTGGGTTTTGTGGGGATACGTACAGTGTACCCTACATCTAACCAACGTGGTCATGCAGTGGGAATCTCCTTTTGTGACAAGGAGGTTTGTCTGTCAAGTGTGGTTTCTGTCCCCTATATTCACCCCTTCATTGCAGAAGTATAGTGTCAGAAGTTTTGTTTCTGGATTTGGGCTATGTACTTATAGACTACTTTGTTTCTGGATTTGGGCTATGTACTTATGAACACTTCTCAGGTTCCTTGGGGCCTGTAGAGAAGAGAATCATCTCCTGTGGTATGAATGGGTGATCTTCCACTGTGCGGTTGGGTTGAGTAAGCTTGAGGTCTCATAATTTCTTGTCTTTCTTCTTGTGCTGGATGGCTCAGTCAGACTAGCCCAACTGAGTTGCTCTTATGGTCTAGCCAAAAGAAGGAAAACTTTACTGAGAAAGTCTTTAATCTGGATACGCTTTTTTTTCTTGGTATCAAATAAGATCCACAGTACTTAGGAAATGCTGGTGTTTATCATCTTAGATGGCTCTTCTAGAGGAGTAAGAGCAATTATTTAACTTTCTCTGCATTCATTAGGGAGCAGCAGCAGCCCTCTTGATTTGCAGCCTCCTGTGAGTCATGTTATTGTGAGATCCCTTTTTCCCCTGCTAACATTCTTCAAAAACTACATGATCCTTCTCTTTAATATACCCCCTTAGGTGATATCTACTATGTAGTATTTATAGTTTTTGTAGACCCAGGACTCGGGCTTTGGTCAGTTTGGTGCTGACAGCTTGTTTCTTAGCAAAGAAGCATAGAAGGCAGCTAGACCAAACTGCATTTTTTTTTCTCTCTGTGATAGTCCGTTAGGAATGGTGACCTTAAAACACACTCCAGCTTCTGTTGAAGATGGCTACAGAGTTTCATCCAGACCTTTAAATCTGCCTTCTGGTACCTTTCCCCAAGCTATTTGTGTCAAGGGTTGAAAGTATCCTGTCATAAACTTCTTAAATCTTGTTAAAGTATGAAAGGTTAAGGCCACCTCCCTGGTGCTTTGCTTTCCAAACCAGAAAGAGTGAGACTATAGGCAGTCTCTACATCTCTGGCTACAAAATAAACAAATTTTGAAAATGTATCTGGTTTACATTTTGCAGCAATTTGAATACCCTGAGTATATATGCTGGTTTATGATATGAGATACTGTATGTTCCTGAAGTGGTGCCTCAGTGATTATTTCCATGAAACAGACCTCCTGTCTGAGGTCATAGGCAAGTAGTTTGCCTGTTTGTCTTTTGCTTTGGTGTTTCCCTCAGCAGAATGTGGTACAGAGTCACTGCCAAGGGAAAAAAAAAAATAAAAAGAAATTACTGATGGAATTATTCCAGATGCTGTCCATATGCACATACCTCATCCTGCCTTCTCTTCCCTAGTCTACATTAGAAATTATATTATATAGAAATTTTATGCAAGGAGTTTTGTTTTCTGTATCTTTGATACTTTGGTAGGGGAACTGGGAGTGTAACTGCTGGTTAAAAAGTCAGATCAAGTAGTAGATATAAAATCCCAGTGGAATGTTTATGTGGGTAATCTGTTGAAAGATTTCACTTGCTGCAAGACAAGAAAATTACAGAGCAGTTACAAACGGGAAGGTAGGGAAGAAGTGACTATCTCTGAGTAATTACTCATTTGCATCACTTTGAACTGTGCAAAATAATTGTAGCATTTTGTGTACACATAGGATGAATAATGTGCTGTGAAAACTCCCAGGGGACATGAGAAGTCCCAAGTATTTCTGGAGTGTGAAGAAGCCACATTGAGGATATTCTGGGAACTTGGTAGCTAGCTGTGGCTGTCAACAGTTATACTCCATAACTGATATTTTCCACCTCATGTTTTATGTGTGTGGCCAATAAAAACTGATGTTTTAAATTCCAATTTTGGGTGTGTGGAAGAGAGGACAAGAATTCCCTCTCCCTCTCTTTATTTATGTATTTATAATACATTACATTACTTAAAGGGAATCTGTATTGGAAGTCTAACAAAACGCAAAAGCCATTATATATCATCTCTCAGATTTCTGGATGACTGTATATCTGCTTTTTTTACTACACATTGTGACCACATACAGAAATAGATGCATCCTCATTTGTCATCATTGGGATAGTAATAAAATTCAAACAAGTAAAGGATGAAGTGCACGATGTAATTGATTGTCACCATCAGTTCCAACTTGCCTAGGTTATGTTTCCAGCTTCACAGTTAACATGACTAAAGCGACTGTAAGATGCCTTAGAATTTAGTTCCTCTTGTAAAACAAGTTCTAAAATTTGAATATTTTAATCCCATATTGTTTTATCCCAAATTCAGTAGCTCCAGTCAATTAAAATCGTGGGTGTGGTGACTGTGTTTATGGTTAATCCAATTAAAATCTTGGTTGGAATTACTCAGTTGATAGCTGGGGCATTGGTTCTGCGTACCAGGTTATGTAGAATGTCAAAAATACATGACACTTCTTAAAAGCTGTGAAATAATAAAGATATTTTAAAAGTGGTTTTTACTATATCTAACAGAGGGGTTGCTGGAATTACATAAAATAAGTCCCCAGGCTTTTCTTTGTATTGGCCGAATGAACTGGATTCCTACATGACTCCTGAACATAGTTTCTAGAAAAAGCTGCCTGTTTGGTACTATAGGTGACTTTATCAATGAAAGCCGTTTTCTATAAAGTCATGGCCACTTGTGCTAAATGTCAGTGAAGACCTAATGGTGATTTTTGAATTCAAAGGCCATGATAGTGGTGATGAAATGTGCAGATACTGTTCACTTTGCACTTTGTCAGGATTTAGGTCAAGAGCTCCTCATTGTACCATGTTTTTTACTAATCTGTAGTGATGGTTGAAGCCTATTCAGTTTTGTTTAGGATAGGTCTGTCAAATTTGATTTTTTTTCTTTAACATTGTTTTCTCCTGGGCTCTGAGGTAATTTATGTACCTGTTGTTGCAGAAGTAGCCTGAGTTTGGATGACTTCCGGTAAGTCAATCTAACACTCAATAAACGTTGTGTGTTAGTTATGCTGCATCTATCATGACTGCATCACACAGCCTTTACAACAGTAATTACCTGTCCATTTTATTTGTAAAAACACATCTGAATGTCTTCTCTGGACTAAACTGCATTTTTCTGCACAATAAGATTTACTTCCCATGTCCTCTTCACAAGTATTTAGAAATTGCTTGATTACTAATTTCACAAGTTTGCAATGTATTAATATTGTTTGCTGTTAACCATTTGTCTGTTGTTGTTAGCTTTGGAATGTATTTACGTAGCTTGAAGCTTTTCTTTTATTTTCCCCAAGACTGTTAACTCCTCCAAAATTTCCTTTATACCATGTCACGTTTCCAGATACTATTTGAGGTTTTATCCACTTAACTGCTTGTTGCACAGCTGTATCTAGGGTGTTCATTGCTTAACGTTGCGTGCAAATACAAACATCTTATGAATACTTTCCAGCACTCAAAACCAACAATACCCCAAAGTAGTTCTGTCTGCAGCTGTTCTTGTGACTGTTGCAAGTTTGATTTCAACTTACACTATTTTTTTCTAATACGTTCTGGGTAGTCTGTGATCACTCATCAATGTCTTAATAGCTGTTCAGTGGTTCATTTTATCATTATTCATGCCTCTTTAAAGACGTGCTGTCCAAACTCAGAAAACAATGTTTTCATTATGGGTTTTTCCTTAGAATTTATTAGAGCATCAGTATTATGTGTATTACTCATAGCATTCTTGAGTTTTGAGGGAAATTTATCAACTTCATTTTTCAGGTCAGGAATCAAGGTATAGAGACATTTTTTATCTTTTGTGTGCCAGTTCAGAGTATTGAGTTATAACTTGCTAGGTTGTTGAGCAATAAGGAGTACTTCAGATACAAGTGCAGTTCATTGATTTTTATTTTATTTTATTTATTTTTTTTTAAGTACAGCTGTATGTGCTCAGCATTTCTCCTAATCGGGTTTAGGAGTTAACAAAAAGAAAATAGCACTCCAGCTTCACATGCGTGTAAATATCTAGCTTGTCTGGTACATACAACTCATCTGGTAACTTTTTGACCCACAGAGGTTCACCACAGCATTCTTGAGCTGCATAGCCCTGGCTGATCACTTGCAAAGGGCTGCTCAGTAAACTGAATGAGGCAGGAATACTGAAGGAAAATTATTTCACAACCCTCCACAATTAAAGAATGCCACAGTAGACAGTGCACTAATGCAACCTTTGGTCTGTAATTCCCAGCCATAGAGTGAACAACAGTTGTAAATTTTAATGACAAGTATGTGTGACTTCTGAAGTGTTTAAAAATAAAAACCCAAGTATTCCAACCTCTTGTTACATCATTGATCAGGAATACTGTAGCCTGTAGACTATCCACTCAGGGCCCTGCCAAGAAAGCAGCTATAGAATTATGATCTAATAATGCTGTTACTTGGTTCAGCACTAGAAGGAGTATGATATGAGTTTTGTATATATCTGTGTTGACAGTATCAGTTAACAGGTCTTGGAAAGACTTGGTCTCTCTTCTAAACTGGCCACCTCCTCTTCTCTTTCTTCCCTCATGCCATGAACCTGACCATGTCCTACTTCCATCTCTTCCTTTCTACCTAGCCTCAAGTTCTTTCTTCCATTTCTACTTAGCCAGTGAATGTATTAGATTTTCATCTTGATATCTTTTTTTGTATATATTTTTTTTTCTTGTTCAGCTTCTTAAAAATTTGGATCACCCTCTTGTCTATCTCTGTTAACATCCACAGGTTTTTTTCATGCTTATCTAATCTGGTTTGCTCTGCATACTTGCTTAAGGATTTTTGCCAAACCAGTCCTATTTTCTCTCCACATGTTGTCCAGCATGTGTCTTCTTACTCACCAGTGTTTGTTCTGAGTTTGTCTCTTTCTGTGAAGAGAATCCCATCCTTGTTTGTCACTTTATACCTGTTCCAGTTTAGTGATTGTTGTTTCATCAGGCATAATCTTTAGGCTCATCACTGGGTCGAGAAAGGGTGGTTTCTAGCTCTCACACTGAGTCCTAGCCAAATATGCTTCAGTACAGAAGTTACAGTCAGAGCTGTATTCTGCCTTCAGCTGCATTGTGATCAGTTCGTAAATAACTGATCTGAGCCTGGAGTACTCTTACCATGTCTTTGAGCTTGTGCAGATTAATGTTTTTGGTCAAAACCTTAAGAACTGTTTTGACCAAATTTTCACAGGTATTATGAAAACTTCTTCAAGAGTCAAGCCAGAAGTCTGAAGTATTAACCTACTTGAAAAGCTGTCTGGTTTTGTCTGAATAAGGTTTGTATTTTGCTAGCCCAGTGTTTAAGCTCTAGAAAAATATCCTTCAGAGACATCCTTGTCTCTAAACTGGAGAGACATGAATCTGATGAATGGACCACCCGGTGGATAAAGAACTAGCTGGATGGCTGCATGCAAAGAGTTGTGGTCAGTGGCTCAGTGTGCAACTGGAGACAGTTAACAAGCGATGTCCCTTAGGGGTCGGTGTTGGGACTGATCCTGTCCAATATCTTTGTTGGCAACATGGGCAATGGGATTGTATTGGCAAGTTTGCTGACAACACCAAGCTGTGTGGTTCGGTTGACACACTGGAGGGAAGGAATGCCATCCAGAGGGACCTTGACATGGTTGTGAGGTGGGCTGATGCCAACCTCATGAAGTTTAACCATGCCAAGTGCAAGGTCCTACACCTGGGTCGGAGTAATCCCAGGCACAGCTACAGGTTGGGCAGAGAAGAGATTCAGAGCAGCCCTGCAGAGAAGGACTTGGGGGTGCTACTCGAGAAACTTAACATGAGCCGGCTTCAGTGTGCGCTCTCAGCCTGGAAAGCCAACCGTATCCTGGGCTGCACCAAAAGGAGTGTGACCAGCAGGTCGAAGGAGGTGATCCTGCCCCTCTACTCTGCCCTTGTGAGACTTCACCTGGAGTATTGTGTGCAGCTCTGGTGTCCCAAGCATAAAGAGGACATGGAACTGTTGGAACAAGTCCAGAGGAGGGCCACGAGAATGATCAGGGAACTGGAGCACCTCCCATATGAAGACAGGCTGAGAAAGTTGGGGCTGTTCAGCCTGGAGAAGAGAAGGCTGCGTGGAGACCTCATAGCAGACTTCCAGTATCTGAAAGGGGTCCTATAAGGATGCCAGAGAGGAGTGCTTCGTCAGGGACTGTAGTGGTAGGACAAGGAGTAATGGGTTTAAATTTAAACAGGGGAAGTTCACGTTAGATATAAGAAAGTTCTTTACTGTAAGGGTGATGAGGCACTGGAACAGGTTGACCTAAGAGGTGGTAAATGCTCCACCCCTGGCAGTGTTCAGGGCCAGGCTGGACAGAGCTTTGGGCAACACGGTCTAGGGTGAGGCATCCCTGCCTATGGCAGGGGGGGTTGGAACTAGATGGTCTTAAGGTCATTTCCAGCCCAAACCATTCTATGATTCTGTGAATATGCAGGCAGGTCCACAATATGGAAAAGTTCAGTGCAGCACAGTAAAGCCTAGCAGTTGTTTAAAAATTGAGTGAAATTGTTCAAACATGGATTTAGACTACAAACAGCCAAGCGACCTTAGCTTTGCTTAGCAGAGATTAAGATAGCTGGTGCCTGTTTGCTTTGGATGGAGCTGATAATATAGGAGACAGGAAAAGCAAAAGATTTGGGAACAGTGGATTGTTTACATAAGTTTAGTCATGTATACAGTCGGGTTAAAACTGTAAACAGGAAGATTGTTAGGAACATGAACATGCACATTTTGATTCAGCATTTGATGTCGTTGGTCTTACGAGCAGTGAAGATGCTTTACCTGCTGGTCCTTGCTGTTCTATTGGTACTACTGTTCAGTTTGTAACTCTTCTTATTTTGACTGAAAAAGAAGCACTTAGGATATATATATTATTTTTTTCTGCCAAAATACAAATTGTGCTTTCGATCCCAGTAGTCTGTAAAGTTGAGTCTTTGCTGCTGCATTTCACTGTGTTGATTTTTAACTCGCCTATCAACTATATTGAGACACCACATGTAACCTTAGACTGATTCCATATTCATCAGAAACATTTTTCTTTCTGGAACTACTAGCATTTCTATGTAAGAAATAATCTCCAGTGTTAGGTCTTGTGTAAGGGCATAAGAATGCTGTAAGATCTGTTCTCTTAGTGCGGACTGCATTCCGCTCAATTATTTTTCTTTTTCCATACCTCGTTCTTTTGGGTGCTTTGTCATAAGTGGCAAGACTTTAAAAAGTCTTCATCTTTCAGTCAGACTGGCTCTTCAAGCCAAGATTTCTCAGTTGCATCTGTTTTCTCTCATGCTCAGTCTTGCTCTTTGCACATTCCTTTTGTCTGTCCCTAATGTTTGAAAGTTGAGAGCTGTCTTGAATGATACATGCTTGTAAAATTCTGTGCAGAAAAAAAAAAACCCTAAAAGGCATCCGAGTACACCATTTACAGTACTTGGCAAGAGTGGATAAATATTTAAATATGAGTACATGGAAAAGAACAGAACCGGTGACCTTCTTGGTGTGCATGCCTGTAGCAATACCACGGTTCCTGCTGTTAAAACAAGTAATTGTTTATTCTTGCCCTGTATTACTAGGATACTATTATAAGAGTGTTATGTTTGCTCATGGTTAAGCCTATGGGAATCCCATATCTCTTAAAACTGTAATCAAGAAATTTTGCTGATCAATCAGAGAAAAAATTGTCATAAATTAACTTCAATTTCAGTGGAATTGTAAGTATATTGGCTACTTGTTTATACAGTTGTTTCTCTATCTGTAAATGATGTGCAATAGCCTACTGAGCTGCTGTGTAATGATATGCCTTGTGTAGTGAACTTTGGCTTCTGTAATCCTAGGACTACACAAAAGAGAGGAGAATCATTTGGAATCAGTAAAATAGGCAACAAAATAAAAGGTGTATTCAAGAGTTCTGCTATGGAAGGAGCTATGTTGCCTAACTATAACTTAAATGAAGGAGAAGATGACTTTGTGAGTAAAAGCTTTACATTGGTCTTTAAGTCTCTGTTGTGTTTCTTTCCTTATTTGAAAATGCTAAGTTTCTGCCTTTTCTGCTGTCTTACTTCAGTGAAGGGTTTATATGTGCTGGCTTCTGATTAAGTTACCTTGTTTCCCCTGTATTTGTTCACAATCCAAGGCCACATCCCTGATTACTGTGCCTTTGAGCTTACTGCTTTAGTACAGAGAAGTACTAAAAGTGTCAGACATTTTTGTAAGCAATGAATTTTTCTCTAAAAACCTACCATGCCATTTTACAGTTGTAGATAGTAAGGTGTTTTTAAGACTGTGCTCAGCTCTTCATCTGAAGCTTGCTATGAGACCTTTAAAACCATATTTGAAGTAGTGGAGAAATTGCTGTCAGGTTGGGCAGTGTTGCAGCCAGGAGCCAAATAGTCCCATTTGTTTCAGCTGTCTCCCTTAACTAATGGTTTTCTTTCATGCTAAACAACAATTAATAAAGCCAATGACAGAATATTTCACAGGACATTGGTGTCTGAAGCACATACCGGGGACCACAAATGGAAAATTTTAAGAAGGGAAGAGGAAGGAATTGGTCAGAAACTATCAGTAGTTGTGTTTTTTTACAGTGTGTCTGCCAATTCTACCTTTTGAACTTCTTCCTAACAAACAAAAAGTTTAAGCATTTATCGCCTTGCTAAACTGCTAGCTCATTCTCCACAGCCTAAAGATAAAATAGTAACTATGAGTTTATATTATTCACCTATTTACTTTCAGAAGAGGGTGGGAAGGACTCAGCAACATAGAACTCTAGATAGATTTGTTTTTTTTCTTTAAGAAGACAAGAAAAAAGGCAATTTTCTGCATAACATAATCTTCATGAAGTCAAACCTTTAAGAGGGCGGAGATATTGCAATTAACTTCTTGGCTAATTAAGTTCTTGTTGCTGAAACCTCTCTCTTTTTGAGGCAAGATTCTAATCAAAGTGAGTTAATTTTGCACCATTCCTATTATAGATTCTGCTAGCCAAGGGACGTGGAAAGATATTCTCCTATAGTAGAAGAATTACTAGAAGTATAATCAACGCAGTGGAGCTCAAAGGAGAAACACGTTTTTGTGCCAGAGCACAAGAAGTTACTTGAAACAGACAGACAGTATAGAGTCTAATCATTACTAAGGAAGGTTTTGAAATATACAGAATGGTTTTAGCCTAGGCAAGAATGGAAATTTTTAGGTGCAGCATTTTCTCAAGTACCTTCATTAAATAAATGGAGATTATTACTTTTTAACTAAACCTGCATTAGACAAAATTTAAGAAATACCTACGTCCTTTCATTTGGTAAGTATGGATGGGAAGAAGAATTTGTTAAAGAAAACACTGTTGTAAAGCTGCTGTGTGTCTGAAGAGCTTGACAGAGCTGTGACTTCATTTCATGAGTGAATACTGAATATATAGAATTCAACATGAACAACGTCGCAGTAAACGCAGACATTCACAGGGTCAGAGGAAGAGCTCTGTGAGAAATGAAAGATGTGATCTGGGAAATTAGAGTATAATTACAAGATGGTGGCAGTGCAGTATACAGATTTAGCAACTTTTTGATTAGCTTATGTATGGAGGTTGTGGGAGTTACTTCCTCCTACCTAGATTCTGATTAGGTATTTAAGTAATTGGTGTTATGTAAGCTTTGTGGGTTCAAGGCAAATGTAAGGTAAAGCATAGCAGTGAAACTAGTTATGGGCATTGTGACAAGAAACTGATCAATGTCAGTCTTTTGACAAAGTCATGTTGATGCAACTAAAGCCTATCAGAAACATCCATTTAGTCTAAGGAAATCATGTTGGCATAGAAACGTGTTAGCAGCTTTCTGTAGCTCTGGGCAGTCACTTTGTAAGCTGCTAATATGATAATAGTAATTCCATGAAACCACACTGAATAGTTGTCAGCTACATGTCAAATATTCCACAAAACCACACTGAATCTTTGTCAGCAAAAGATCTTCTTCATGTTAAAGCACAGCTGTTGTTACCAAGGCAACCAGCAGACCTGTAGACTTGATTTGTGGTTTTGACGGATTAAACAAATGAAAAGAGTCTGGGGTAACCTGTTTTGAGCTTGGTGGTCTTAAGCAGACCACCAAGAAAGAGGATTTAAAAACCCCAGGAATTCATGCATCTTGGCTTGCAGTTAATGCTGTGGTTGTTGTAGTGGAAAAGCCTGGGAATTTGCATAGGATGATTACCAAAACTGGGCTGTAAATCAGGTGAGGGGTCTGGTGAAAAGAGGTTAAGAGCCTGTGAACCTTAGCTGATGATTAAATATAACTTTGGAAGGGCTGAGTGAAGATTGTTATGGCCTCTTCATGAGCACTTCAAGGATGACTGCCTCCTACCTGCTCTAAACCTTACGCTGACTGCAGTGCTGGGAGTGTAATCACTGTATCAACTAATAGTGTAGTCCACTGTATGAAACTAAATAAATAGGATGAGATGAGGGCTACAGTCAGTGGAAAATGAATTGGAATGAAATAATTGGAAAATGCAGGTAAGAGTTGAGTTTCAATCACATCTGTGCTTCAGCATTTAGTTCAGTCAAGGACTACATAATTGGGTAAGTCTGAGTGTTTCTAGAATGATCTTGCATTTTTGGAAGGACGTACTAATGCAGGCTGTATATTGAGTGCTAATGCAGATATTAAGTCAGGAATAAGGTGATAATTTTGGCAGCCAATAGCTCAGCCTGCACAGGGTGAGGGAGTGAGTACAAACTGCGCCCAGTTCATGCTGCCCCATCTGCAGAAGCTCAGATGTTGCTGACTTAGAGTTGCTATCCTGAAATGCTGTCCTGCTGTTTCTATCCAGTGGTGACAACTGCATGAAGCCTGGGGAAGGGGGAAAATAGGGTAAGACCTCATATAGAGGCTTTGTGATTGTAAAGCTACCTGACAACCCTGTTGTTGCAGATCAGAGAGCATCGGTCCTATTTATTCCATTCTTTGATGCAAGTCTGCCCTGCAGTTTGTAAGCCCAAATTGTTCATTCCAAGTTAGGGTTATTTGTGTTTGCTTTGTGAAAGAGCACAGCCTCTGATTTAGCTCTCAAATTGTGAACCACCACAGCTGAGCATGGACTCTCTGCAGCAACTCTTTTTATCAAATCAGGTAATGGAAGCAAAAAGGTGTTTAGAAGAGATTCAGTTAGTGGATCCACAGAGATCTGTTTTGGAAGACAAAGGTCCACACTGTAACCAGGTTAAAGATCATTTCAGTGTCATGCAAAGGCAAAACAAAACTGAACGAAGGTTGCTCCTGTGTGTTGAACCATTTGTGCTTCAGCTGCAGTGGAGTCATGATCATGTGAATATTGTAATGGAGACACAGCCAAAATTGTTTCAGGGACACTATATTGCCTTAAAGCATTAATTGGATTCTCCTAATACAGGCAAAACTTGTTAAGCCACCTAGGCTTGGTCTTTGAGTGGAATTTGGCTTTAAATTATGAAGCTAAGGGAAATGGACTTGAAAGTGGCATTCATGCTTTTCCCAGTGTGCTGTAGTTTCATACATTGTAAATGCATATGTTAAAATCCCCTATTTTACAAGTGGTGGTATTCTCAAGTCTTTATGTGAGGACTTACTGAAATAATGTACTTTGAATTGTTGCTTAACTCCAACCTATCTCAACATTACAGACCCAATAGCTCTGTAAACTGTGGTTGGAAGGGGAAGGTGCTGCCGTGTGCATAGGCTGGAGGCAGGGTGATGAACACAATTTCAGTTTTGCAAGGAAACAGGACTACTGTTTGTTTTTCTTTTTCCACCTGCTTGCTTATAGTTGTGAAAATACAAGAACATTTTGCCCCAGTGCATCTTTATCGAGGTCTAATCTCCCCCCAGATTCTTCAGTCTGCTTTACTTTGTCACCTGTTTTGAGTCTAAGGCCAGCCCTACCCTTCCTTCCCATGGGTGCTGTCTCCTCTTTCTCAAAAAGAACATTCATTCTTTTGGGTCATTTTTATTATTTTTTTTTCCATGTGGTGAAGATGCAAATGGGTTGCACATTGATCGGAGAAATAAATAGCTTTCCAAGGATAGCTGCTGAAGCTTGGCTTGTTTGTGGTCATAAAAGATTCGTAGTGCTTCCTTTGTCATTGTCTGGGACCTGAGAATTTACTGTGCTGTGCGGTAGCTGTGTGATTAGTTGCCTTTGGGCAGCTCAGCCTGTCTGTGATGAGCAGTGTTAGGAGCATAAAGTGAGTGTCAGTGTAGTACTGGGACTGCAGTTCAAGTTCGAAATAATGGCACTGGTTGTAAAAGTCTGGTTGCATATGTTAAAATCGGCATTAATGTTTTATGGCGTGGAGTCCGAGTTTATGACCTCCATGCACCCGAGCTACGCTATGTGTAGCCAGCAAGGATTAGGCACATGCTGCTTCCCGGCGCATCCATTTCTGGGGTCAAGATGCTGAAACTGGAGCTGATGGGGAATGGAGATGGCTTTAAAAAGCTCTCTAGGCTGCAGGAATAATTCAGTCCCAGTTGTGGCTGTGTTGCACCTTGCAGAACAAGTCAGATTCATGTGTCCACAACATACTCCATTGCGCTCTGCTATGGGGTGGGAGACTCTAGCTTGGTGCACTGTTGGCTTCTATCTCTTGCGTTTGCCTAGCTTCTTGGCCTGACCTGGTAAGCTTAAATCTCCAGTTTGCATCCTTGTATGGTGGAAAATGCATTGCAGCTAAATCTGCTGGACCCAAGCTGGTTCATGTAGCATTCAGTCTGTGTCTAAGGCTTTCTTCAAGCTGTTTCCTTTAGTATTTAGCTCTGTCACTCACTCTTCTCCGCTTAAGTATCAGTTTATGGAACTTGATAACACCATAAAAACTTTCAGATCTCTCTAAGTGCTGCTAATTTCAAACTAATTTGCAGTGGATCTAAAAATAGAAATTAGTGTACATGGAAACTCCATTAATGTAATTTTTTTTCTTTTATTACTTAGTGACACACATTAAAGACATGATTTATGTTTCATTATCATATACAAGGTTTGTAAAGGTAGACTGTACCAATCAGAACAGTTGATGTTTGAATCTTTACAGATTGAAGAAGGCGTTATGGTGATGGAAGATGATTCTCCTGAGGAGGCTGTTACTACCCCAAATACACCCCGCAACCTTGCTGCATGGAAAATTAGCATCCCATATGTAGATTTTTTCGATGATCCCTCCTTGGAAAAAAAAGACAGAAAGGAGAGAATCCCTGTGTTCTGCATTGATGTAGAGAGAAATGATAGAAGGGCAGGTATGCAATGTTGTGGATAAGTAAAGTGTCATTTAGAAATGAACTCAAAACATTCTAGAGTGCTGTATCTGATGGGTGTTGCAGTGTGTTTTGCATACATGTTCTTCTGATTTTGAAATAATGATTTGAAAGTTATGAGGAAATGTGTTTGACAGCTAAATGATCACATTAAATATTTGCAAGTTGAGAACTGACGACTCAGTGTGAATCAGCTCCATTTAGACTTCATGCTAAAGTTTAAGAGTTTATCTTGCAAAAATCCTGATCCCACAATTCATATTAATAAAGACCTGTCATATTTTCCTTTTACTCACTCTGAACTTTGGAAAAATGAACAACAGATAACTCTTTATATAACTTTTGAAATATAGTTCTTGGGAAATGAAAATATTTTGGCTATTACGAATGTGTTTTGGCTTGCAGATAGTTTATCAGTATGTTGATAGTAATGAGTCCATATTGAGTGGAGAGACTGCCTCATCCTGGGGCTGCACAGATTTGTGTCATTGGAATTAATACTTCCATACTATGCCAAAGTGTTTAAGAGTTATGTAGTGATATCTTCTAGGAGGAAAAATGATCAGGATATGGGATGGTGCAGAGCACTGTATTCAACAAGTGGTATTTCTGTAAATCATTTGGCTAAATGTTTGAGAATAGATCTAATATAGTCCTAATGAATTTTGAAGTTATGCAGCATTCCACTGTTTAGATTTTAGGGTTCCCCTAAACGAGATGATAATTTCCTTGCTAGTACCATATCTATTTACCAGGTATGCATTTTAATTTAACACTTAAATTACCTGGCTGGGATTTTTTTTTTTTTAATGCATTTTGGGGTGCTAATATAATTGAGGATTTTTTTTCTGCAATAATTTGTGTCTCAAGTTTCATAAAGCCAGGTTTATTTTTAATGTTCTGTTTGTTTTGGTTTTTTTTCCCAGTTGGGCATGAACCTGAGCACTGGTCTGTCTACAGGAGGTATCTTGAATTTTATGTACTTGAGTCAAAGCTCACTGAGTTTCATGGTATGTTCTTCAATATCTGTAAAGCCACTTTCCCACTGCTGTGATTATCATTCAGTAGTGAGCTGAAATTCGAAATAATGAAATCGTTTGCCGCGTTACAAGAATAATTTAATCTCCTTGATATCTTTATTAGGTACATTTCCTGATGCTCAGCTTCCCTCGAAGAGAATCATTGGCCCCAAGAACTATGAGTTCTTAAAATCCAAGAGAGAGGAGTTTCAGGAATATCTGCAGGTATCAAACTGACCTCTGGAGCAAAGAATACTCTAAAGCTAATTATATAAAACTAATAAAAGATTATAAATTTGGTTTGGTGGGTTTTGAGGGTTTTTTGTTTCTAAGTAACTTGAGTTTTAGAAAGGGATCAATTGGGGAAATAAAACTTGTTAAAATTTCATGTGACTGAAAGCAGAAGACAATATCTATGATAATATAATGCTCTTTGAATATATTTTTGCTGTACAAAAACTGATTTTTAAAGATTCATTTTAAAGTACTTAGACCTTTTTCTTTCCTTGTATCTCAAAGAAACTTCTGCAACATCCAGAACTGAGTAACAGCCAGCTTCTAGCTGACTTTCTGTCACCTAATGGAGGAGAGACTCAGTTTCTTGATAAAATGTTGCCTGATGTGAATCTTGGTATGTATATTAGTTGTTTATCCTGATAAATAGTAATGCTATAGTGTAATTGGATGATAGGAATAATGAATAGATAGTAGAGTAGATAACAAGTAGCAGATAGATAGTAGAATAGATAACAAGTAGTAGATAGATAGTAGAGAGGAAGAGTAGGTAACTTGGGTAAGGATAGGGATTCTTTCCTTGAAGAAAAAGACACTTTGAAATTATAGAAAAAGTGTTGAAGTTGCTTTTGAATTTTTGTGTCAGGAAGCAAACAAAAATGTAGCAAATTGAGGAAGTTGAGGAAGACTTTATGGTATTGTGACGAGTCAAATCTGCACAAGTCAGTCATTGTTTACAGGTGTGATTGTACAAATGATTTTGTAATATAAACTACCTTTGGGTGTTAGTTGATTAAAATCTGTTCCTGGTGTGAACCTGCTGGGGTGATCATTGACTTAGTGTGCCTACTCATTTGTTGAATTGAGATTTTTGTGGGCATCTTCCAGTTAAATGGTTTCATTTTGTTTCAGGCCTCCCCTATAGATCCAACTACGTTGTTAAAAAAAAAAAAAGCTTATAATTATGGTGTTCACTTTAATGCATCTCATGTCTGAGCCTATGCTTCACTTCCCAAAAAAAACCCAAACCACCCCAACAAAAACCAACAAAACATTTTAACAAGTCTTGGCATTTTAAGTAGGCTTTTTGGGAGAATGGGCAATCTTACTATTATCATTTTATCATTGTACATACTTTCCAGTGTAAGTTCCAGATTTAATGACATGTAGATAAGAAAGCTATTACTGTAAATATAGTGGTTAAAACTAATCCTAGACACTTTCATTTTTCAGCATTCAGAGTTACTGTGCTGTGTCTTGATAGCCATAACAGGACAGAAGAGCTGACTTTTAAGACCCCAGCTGTAGTCTGTCCAATTTGTAAAACTTTACTCACCAGTATTTTCAAGACTGGATCCATGTTCTCTCCAGATGATCTGATTATTGCCAGGGAAAGTGGAGAATCTCATTTTTTGTAATAAATGTTTATAAAGGATGAAAAATACAGAAAGCTTTAGCTATTCTGGTGTCACATAATACCGCTGTTACAGTGCGATAGCTGTTTATGTTTGAGCCTTTATAAAAATTACAAAGGTAGATCTGGAGTACTTTTATTCTTAGAGAAAAAATGTATTCAGGTATTCATCTGTGTATTTTTCATATTTTAGATATCTGTTCTTGAAGACTACTAAGCTATAAGCTGGATACATGGGAGACTTCCTTTTCATAGCTGTTTGTGCCAGATTAGAAAAAAAATCCTGTTTTAAAAAGCTGTTGTATTTTAAATTCAGTACTAGACAATGAGTGTATAAAATGTAGCAGAGCAAAATGTCTTTAAGATCAGGCAGTGATAATAGAAAGTTTTTGTTTGTCTGTTTCTAACTATAGGTAAAATTATAAAATCTGTTCCAGGAAAGCTGATGAAAGAGGTGAGTAAAGCTTCCAGGCTGCCAACATTTTAACTTCAGTAACTAATTTTACGTGCTTACTAACTTAGAGGCTAGTCAAAAAGTTGTTTGGAAATTCAGTTGAGGGGTTGGATTTTTTTTGGTCTTTCCCCCTTCCTATAATTATTGAAGTGATGGGCCACTCATGTTTTATTTCAGAAAGGTCAGCATTTGGAGCCATTCATCATGAATTTTATCAACTCCTGTGAATCTCCCAAGCCTAAACCAAGTAGACCTGAACTTACCATTTTGAGTCCAACTTCTGAAAACAACAAGAAGGTAGAGTAAATCATCTCTCCTCCTCACTTCAAGGTGTGGGAAAATGACCGTATTTTGAAAATGAAAAGAATAAATAGGAAAAAGCATAAATATAAGTTCCTTATCTGTATCTTTTCACACAAGAGAGAAAATAATAGCACAGAGAGAGCTTTGTCATCTTCTGTGTTGTAAATATCTTAGTCTGAACAATTTTTGAGGGTTGTGGATATTTTGGTTTGGTGTTTTTTGGTTTTGGTTGGGTTGTTGTTTTTTTTTTTTCCTATTCTAATTGGTTTTGGAGATAAGGATACAGAGTAGAGAGCCTGGGAAGTACAGAGAAAAGAAGAGGGAAGGCAAAGGTGAAAAACAGGGAATGTTTTAATGCCATGAGTGAGCTTCCTTTTTGAAGAGCTTGAGTGATGAAAGTGTGACTTTTCCAAGTGCTACAAACTAAATTTTTCGTGGTGCTGATATTTATCTGCCTTTAAAATGTTAGTGTACAGTTCATTGATGTCTGGCATACATAATAGATTAATTGTATAACTTACGTATAGTTTCTCTGTCTAACATTGCCACAGTTAAAGCCCAGCACTTCCAATTTTAACCTTTTACTTGACTATAGGAAAAGATAGTTCCTTTCTTAGTCTTCCTATATTTTTGGCTAGAGCCTGGTAAAACTTACTTGAAAGATCTCTTTTACCTTCAGGGGCTTTAAAAAGACACTGGTCTTTATATTTCTGTGCTAGACTGCTTTAGGTTGTTAATGTATTTGTGGAATTTACAGCAGAATACTGGGTCTGGACAAGGATTTCAGAGACCCAAGCTCAGTGTTACAGAGTTGGTGTGGTTTGGAACAAAATGTTTAATGTGCATACACTTCTGCATTTGAGAGGTTCTAAAAGAAATCTTGGTACTAGAAGCTTTTCTGCTATCTTGATTGCTTTGGAAAGAAGTTGAAACTGGGCTATGTGGGTGTTAGTCTTTTTTTCCCAAGTAACAAGTGGTAGAACAAGAGGAAATGGTTTCAGGTTGCACCAGGGGTGGTTTAGATTGGATGAGGAAAAATTTCTTCACTGAAAAGATTATCAAGCACTGGCACAGGCTGCCCAGTGAAGTGGTTGAGTCACCATCCCTGGAGATACTTAAAAGATGTGTCACTTAGGGACGTGGTTTAGTGGTGGACTTGCTAGTGCTAGGTTAATGGTTGGGCTTTATTTTTAAGGTCCCTTCTAATCTAAACAATTCTATGATTTTGTATAAGCTGGGACACTTCATTTTGCGAAGTGATAAACTGGAGATTCATGAATCTAGAGAATAATGCACAGCATGAGAAGACAGGGTAAAGACTGTTTAGGGGTTTTTTTCCTTCTCTCTCTTCTAGTGCAAAAGCATTAAATGGGGATGGTAGGAGCCTGGCTGAGAGAAGTAAATGATGGCTCTTGCAATGGTTAGTACATTTGTGGAACTCTTTGCCCAAAGATGTTGTGAATGCTAGCAGCTTACAGAACTATAAGGTGAGACTGGGTAAATCACAAAAGGGAATCTATTTAGAGTGAATACATGTAGAGAAACTGCATCCAGCAACTGAACCTTTTTTTTTTTTTTGAAAATAGTTAGAGGCTTGAAGAATACTGGTGAAAAGTGCTGTCTTTGTTTGTTCTTTTCTTATAAGAGCTAGAAGCCCAGCATCTCTTCATGGTTCTTGTTGGTGATTGGCTGTTGAGAAAGTGGACCTTTTGATTTCCTTCACCATGCATATTTTTAAAGTGTTATGACATTTACAGGATTTGCAGCCATAAAACATTTATACTGATCAAGTATAACGGCAGTTAAATTTAGCCATTTGTTTAGATTTCATCTTCTAAACATGAAGTCTGAATTACTACAGCCAATACTGTAGTGTCAGCTTACATACTTGCGCACGCAAAATTAGTTGCTTTCAAGTCCTTCCTTACCTTGAACACCATTTGTAAGGTTGATATTTTGCTATTGTTGTCTAATTAAAGGGTTATAAATGTATCAGCAGATTTAAAACTCGTATGTAGAGGTTTTGACTTGTGCCAGAAGCAGTATATGCATATATACTTCAGATGGGTTTTGTAAAACCGCTGGCAGTGTACTACGGCACGCTGTGAACAATCTGGTAATACTTCACTATGATCTGTCAGAAACTACTGAAGTTAATAGTTTCGATGCATTTAACAAATTTAAATAATATAATTGAGCAACAAGCTTTGTACTCTGAGGCATTCCTATGAATACAGGATTCTTTCTGTACTTTGCTTTAAAAACCTTCCCTGAAGGATCAAAATTAACTCTTTAAAGAGATATACAAAACCTTTTTGATTTGTACATGGTTAAAAAAAAATATATAGCATTGCTCAGTTAAAATGTAAGCTTATTCTCTGAAGTTTCAGTATGTTGTTCTTGTAAAAGAACGTGTACAGAAATTCAAGCTCTGAAATGAGGTTTTCCTGATTCTTTTCAACCAAGGTGATCTTGGTTGATCCAGGAAAGCAAAGAGCTGGCTGCACTTCAACTTTCCTTTTGGAATACTAAGTTTTCCTTAAGCAAAACAGATCGTTACTGCCTTCTGTTTTCAGATGTCTTTTTCAGAAATACTGTTGTGGGGAAAACCTCCTTATCATCACTGACTGTATGCACTCCTCTGGAGACACAAGTTTGTAGAGTCAGTTGCAAGTTGTTGCTGGTACTGCTGATTATCCTGTAGGAGGTGCTTTTGTCATGACATGACTTTCTTTGCAGAGAGCAAAACAGATGAGACTAGCCCCAGCTCTCCCTTCCTCACTATCTATTGTGAAAGTGAGTTCACTGTTTTTCTAAGGTATTCTAGGTAGTTGTTTTATGAATAAGTAATTGATTCTACATATATTTTAAATTTTCTCTGTTCTTTCCCAAATGAAATCTGTTTTGTCTGGGGGAGACATTGGCTGTAATTGGATGGAAAGTTTCAGATTTAGGTATGTTTCCTGCAGAGTCATAATTATTACTTAATGATGGGCACTTAAGACACTTTGCCTTGGGGTGATGCAGCAAGACAGATGCTGCAATGATCAGATCTATGAACTGTTTGTCCTCAAATTATACTGCCAATTTTGACCAGCAGAGACATGTATGCATAAGGAATTCATGTGCTGACTACTTTTTCGTTGATTTCCTATCTGTCAGTTTAGCCAGAGGGCACACACTCAATCAATCAATAACTAATAGAGATCTGATATCCCAGATTGTGATGTGTATTGTGTTATGGTCTCTGCTGAGTCTTCCCACGCACATTGTGAAATTCATCCCTCTCGCTGATGTGTCAGGGTGTTTGCACTTTCTTTGGGAGACAGTTTTCTCTTTCTCAAGTCAGTCCACACTTGGGAAAAGCTTTGTACCAGGTGCCAGGGCAGTGTGCCATTTACATCTTGTCACTTCTTGGATTTGATTTGTAAGACACATTGGTTTAATCTGCCAAACTGTTCTAGTTCAGATTAGTGGTGCTTTTTGAAAGCAAATCTGATCATCTCTGTTTATAGCATTTTCTCTCGTGCTAGGGAGTTGTCTTAGAACTCCTTAACTAAATTCATTTCAGATGAAACTGCTGGAAAACACTGTCTTGGAAGGCAGGCACCAAGGGTGTTCAGTCCAAAGGCAAGACCAAAGGTAGAGTGAGGTAACACTGCTTTCTACTCCCCAAATACACGTGGCATCAACTTTAGTTGTTCAGTTCTGTAGTTTCATTTCTGTTGTGCCACATGACTTATTCACAAAGATACAAGTGCTGTGCAGCAGCCTGGCATCCTTACCTCCTGCTGATGTGTATGAGTGCCAAAAGTCTCTACCAAAATTCTGTGAGCTACCTGTATGGAGTCAGTCATAGAATCATAGAACAGTTTGGGTTGGAAGGGACCTTCAAAGGTCTAGTCCAGCACCCCTGCAATGAGCAGGGACATCTTCAATTACATCAGGTTGCCCAGAACCACATCCAGCCTGTCCTTGAATCTCTCCAGGTATAGTGCATCCACCACCTCTCTGGGCAACCTGTATCCTGGGCTTCATCAAAAGGAGTGTGACCAGCAGGTCGAAGGAGGTGATCCTGCCCCTCTACTCTGCTCTCATGAGACCTCACGTGGAGTATTGTGTGCAGTTCTGGTGTCCTCAACATAAAAAGGACATGGATCTGTTAGAACAAATCCAGAGGAGGGCCACGAGAATGATCAGGGGACTGGAGCACCTCCTGTATGAAGACAGGCTGAGAAAGTTGGGGCTGCTCAGCCTGGAGAAGAGAAGGCTGCATGGAGACCTCATAGCAGCCTTCCAGTATCTGAAGGGGGCCTATAGGGATGCTGGGGAGGGACTCTTCATTAGGGACTGTAGTGATAGGGCAAGGGGTAACGGGTTCAAACTTAAACAGGGGAAGTTTAGATTGGATATAAGGAGGAAATTCTTTCCTGTTAGGGTGGTGAGGCACTGGAATAGGTTGCCCAGGGAGGTTGTGAATGCTCCATCCCTGGCAGTGTTCAGGCCAGGTTGGATGAGGCCTTGGGTGATATGGTTTAGTGTGACGTGTCCCTGCCCATGGCAGGTGGGTTGGAACTAGATGAGCTTAAGGTCCTTTCCAACCCTAACTGTTCAATGATTCTATGATTTTACCACCCTGACTGTAAGGAATTTCTCGCATCCAGCCTGACTCTCCCCTCTTTTAGCTTAAAACCATTATTCCTTGTCCTATCACAACAGGTCCTGCTAAAAAGTCTTTCTCCATCTTTCTTAAAGGCCCCTTTTAAGAACTGAAAGGCTGCAATAAGGTCTCCCCAGAGTCTTCTACAGGTGGAACAAGGGCAACTCTCAGCCTTTCCATACAGGAGAGGTGTTCCATCTCTCTGATCATTTCTGTAGCCCTCCTCTGGACCCTATCCAACAGGTCCATAGCATTTACCACTTAATTGGGCAGCCTGTTCCAGTGCCTCACCACCTTCACAGTAAAGCGCTTCTTCCTTATATCAAACCTAAACTTCCCCAGTTAAAGTTTAAACTCATTACCCCTTGTTCCTATCGCTACAGTCCCTGATGAAGAGTCCCTCCCCAGCATTCTTGTAGGCCCCCTTTAGATATTGGAAGGCTGCTATGAGGAGGGAGGGCTGTTTATTCTGGTATCAACGTGTTGGAATTTGCTGAGAGTACAGTACACATTCCCCAGTGCTTGTGCTGCCAACTCTGTTGCCATGAATAGGGTGCACCCAGGCTATGTCTTCTTCAACAGCCTGAATAAGAAATGCCTGAAAGAATGTGGAGGCAGGTGAAAGCCTGAGTTCAATCAGAAATACGCCTACTTCTTAGAAAGATTTTCTGCATGCTGCTTCCTTTTGGGTATTCCTGGTGTGCGTATTTTGAATATTGGTGGAAAGGCTTACAGTTAAAAGCACATAAAGAATGTGGGTAGTCAACTTTAAGTACAGCCAATGCAATTTGGTTTAATCCTATATCAGATCTGCTGGATTGAAAGAGTTACCAACCTCCCTGGTAAAAACGAATGAGCAAATAAACAACCCTGCTCCCCGCTCCTCAGAGTACCAACAGGATTTCTGGCTGTCCCAGCTGTGTTTCTATTCTGAAGGTCTGTGAGCAGCATGATTGTCTTCTGAACATACTTCTGTCGGACTTCTCAGTTGATGCAGATTTTGCAAAATATGCCTACAAAGGCCTTGTTCTGCTGGCTTGTGAAGACCTGCCAACAGCAATGAAAACAGTTTTTTGGAACACAAACAGTATAATGGGTTTTTATGCATAGTTACTTGGAGAAAGTCACGGTTGCTTTTCATTACACCAGGTGATGTGGTTCAGACACTATGTACGTTCTTTATTCTTACCATTTTGGTATACTCACCTGTACTTTGCAGATGAACAGGAAGAACAGTGGAAAGGTTCATGCCTCTGGCTGTGGATATTGTTCATTATCATGGTATTGCCTTTATAAACTTGACAGCTGTGGGTGTATATTTGCATATGCACTCACTAACCATTGAGTCACCTTTTTTCTATTAGGTGCTTTGTGTAAGCATTCATACTTATTTTGCTAGCTTTTCCCGTCAAGGTACAGTATATAGGCTGTTTGGTCTTTTTCTTAATACAGGCCTTCTATCTTTCATTTACTTCAAAAGCTTGGCTTCCATTATTAACTGGTACCAGTCCATGGAATTTGCTTATTGAAACCCTTTTAAGAATATTTCATTTTATAACCACAGTTATTGTTTAATCTTAAAGGAGTGAATAATGAGGGCACTGGAGTTTGTGTTGCTTATCTTCAGCTAATTACAACAGTGAGCATTGTATCATGTCTCAAATGTTAACATGTGCAGAAACATTTAGAAGCAAAATCCCATGCTTATCTGAATTGTGAATATAATCTCAACTTTTGCATTAGATATCCAACTGTATATCACTTTTCTTTCCTCTGAGCCAAAATCCTGGAAAGTGCAAAACACCTAAACAGAGATGTAATGACACTTTGTGTTATGACTGCTGCATCTTTCAGAAACACGTTGCTAATGACTGCAGGATACATGCTTGTATTAGTGCAAAGTACAGACTTTATGAAAACTGCACATTGGCTCAGTAATTCTGGCATTCATTCACCTGCTGTTGCTTTCTGAAATGCAGTGTGCAAGAGTCTTGAGCTTTCAAAGCTTGACAAATGATCAATGAACCATTATATTTAAGGAGCAAGACAGATTATTCATGTCCAGAGGTACCATAGAATCCTAGAATGGTTTGGGTTGGAAGTGTCCTTAAAGCTCATCTAGTTCCAACCCCCTTGCCATAGGCAGGAGCACCTTCCACTAGACGAGGTTGCTCAAAGCCCCATCCAGCCTGGCCTTGAACACTGCCATGGATGGGGCAGCCACAGCTGCTCTGGGCAACCTGTGCCAGTGCCCCAGCACCCTCAAAAGGAATAATTTGTTCCTAATATCTTATCTAAATCTAATTCTAAAAAATCTAAATCTAAGTAATGGGAAGAGCCGACTGATGGATCTCACCCCAGTTAGGTCCCAGAGTGCCTCTGGGGAGCCTGCTGCCCAAGGTACATAGAACATTCAAAAGTTGCTGCTTCTGGTTTGGGTGGAAGTGAAATAACACTTGAAAGTCAAAAAGCTTTGCCCTAAGATGGCCTTCATGTTTGATAAGGGCTCTTTTATAGATCACCTACCAGACTGCTGTTAATGATTTAGTTTGGCCTGTACACGCTCCTCTGAACCTGCATCTACATTGCACAATGGGCTGCTTTGATTTGGCTCAGTATGTATCGCCTCTGTCAGGTCATGGGGTGTATCTAAAAAATAAATGAGGCTCTTGTTTAAATTACAGTAATTCAACTAAGATTTTCCTAGTGTCCTAGTTTCAGGATAGAGGAGGATATAGACTTCAGTTTATACAGGTTTTTTTTAAACAACATACCAGGGACGCTTTCGTACAGTGGGCGTGAATAATTATGTGTTCTTTTTAGGTTTGTTACTTTTCCTGGATACCAGTCACCCACCAGTGCATTAACCATATTGGCTCTTTCATGTAATTTATGTAATAACTCGGTGTTGTTTAGTTTGAGTGAACTTTGTGAAGATAATACCAGCAGTTCAGCACGTAACAAAAGAGTGAGCCTAAAGAAGTATGAGTCAAAAGCTGCATCTTGCCAGATTTCCTGATGTAATTTTTCCTAAGAATGCGGACCGTTCTGTTCAGAGGCTTGCATGATTCGGAGCCTGTTGTGATTTGGATATGGTTTATGGACTTACATATTTTGGAGAATTGTGCTCCAGTAAGTGAGCTACGTATAAGCAAATTACTTCCTGTTGCTTGGAATTATTTTTAATTTGGGAGCGATGCAGAAAACTCCGTGTCAGTAGCAGTCATCTCAGGCAAGGCAATGCTATAATTATGTTGCGTTTGCTTCTAGTTCTGGGTTGTATTTTTAGAAGCCTGGCATAAACTTTTGAACTTTCTCCTCATAATGAGGAGTATTTTGTATAAATTCTTTTTTATCTTTACATCAACACTTTCTGGGATAAGATAATTTAAAATAAACTGTTAATGTTGATCGCTAGGTATTGTTAAATGTGGAGAGCCTCAGGATTCAGAGAAATCCTTTTCAGCTGCTGGAGCCCACAGACTTGGGGGAGGGCAGAAGGAATACCTCCTAGGTGGTAAGGAGTACCTCCTATGTGGTACTCCTTAATGGGATGCAGAGCAAAGCCTTGTGGGATTTTATAAGTATTATAATGATATCTTTTGGGAAGAACCAAAGGTGGGGAAATGGAGGAATTGTGATGGTGGTAACATGGGAAAATAGAAGGGTAAAGGAATAAAATGTGAAGTGGAATAAATTGAAAGAAACCAAAACTTCAGTAACTCCCCAAGATTTATGAAGCTTTTGCTATAAATAATCAAGCTGGCATGGGGAAAAAGGGCTTTCTCTTTGTAAGAAGTTGGATATTTTGTCCAGAAACTATTATATTTATTTCAAAATCATCACAGAATCACAGAACGGTTTGGGTTGGAAGGGATCCTAAAGATCATCTTCTTCCAACTCCCTGCCATGGACAGGGACACCTCAAAGCTCTGTCCAGCCTGGCCTTGGACACTGCCAGGGATGGGGCAGCCACAGCTTCTCTGGGTAACCTGTGACAGTATAGTAGCCAAAGAGAAATTTTAGGAACATTTGCATGTCATATGGTTCCTCTGTGATTTAAGGCTGACAAACTCCTTATCATTTATGCCCCTCATTGGTAGAATAGGATGCATCAAAGGAATGAAAGCCTGGGATAAGTCTAGCTACATGAAGGTATCGGGATCAAAAGGGCTCATGAATTAATTCATCGGTCACCCTGCTGATTTGTTGATTCCAGGTGTTTTGTTTATTGGTTATCTTGGCAACATGTGACATGTTGCCAATAGGCAATGTAATGTGACTATTTTAATGTAATGTGGTTATATATATATGAAATTATATGCATATGTGAAATACTATAGTGTAATGAGGTTATTTCCCTCCATTTTGAAAGTGAAGCATTTTTTTTTAAAGAAATAAATAATAAAAAAAGGAAAACTGATACTTTTTTTTTTTTCTCTGAAAGCTCTAGAAGAAAGCTACTTCTAGTTAAAAAAGAAAATACAAACCCAAAGAACTGATGGCTATCCTTTTGCTTTTGAATGAACTGTTTTTAGTCTGATGTTTCTGTTTTTAGCTCTTCAATGATTTATTCAAGAATAATGCAAACCGGTCTGAGAATACAGAAAGACGACAAAATCAGAACTACTTCATGGAAATGATGGCTGTAGAAGGGGTCTATGACTATTTAATGTATATTGGTAAGAAGTGCTTTCTCTTAATTATACTTCATGCTAAATAAGAAGTTCATGTTCTTTGGTAAGAAATAAAATTCCATTGTAGCACCCATGTATAATTCAGCACTTGCAAGCTTAACAATATACAATTTAGGAACAGTTGTTTTTTTAAAAAAGACTTCATTGCTGTGCTAAAACCTCATAATTTATCATTCATTATTCCTCAGATGTTTTATCTCTTTTCGTTCCTTATCTCAGAGTACAAGCTATGGGAGTAGGACCCTTCTCTTTTCTTGGATGTGCCTAGGTTGCTTGTATGCTCTGGTAGCTAATTAATAAAGAATAGCTAAGGGAAGTAGGAAGTATTTGATAAGCAGTCTGGCGAATGCTGATTTTTTTGGTGTTGCACTAACAAAACTAACATTACTTGCTTGTTTGCAGTCTTTCTTTTTTCCTTTTGAATAAGTGATTTCTTTGTCGTCAGTATTAGGAGAACCTGATAAACGTGTGTCACTGTAACTTTACAGGTAGGGTAGTTTTCCGCATTCCTGACTGGCTGCATCATCTCTTGATGGGAGGAAGAATTCTCTTCAAAAATACGTTGGAACTGTACACAGACTATTACTTGCATTGTAAGTTAGAACAGCTATTTGAGGAGCACCGGTTGGTTTCTCTGATAACACTGCTAAGAGGTTGGTAAAAGTTACATCTTTGATGTGGAAATACTGCTTTAGTTTGATATTTGAGATCACTTCTGTTATGTTTCCAAGAACTAAACTTTGCAATGCTTGAGGAAGCAAATGAAATTTTAAAAATCAAGTGGCCTATAAAGAGATTCCAAAAGTTTGTTGTGGAAAGATGCTGACTCAGCTATGTTATCTGTCAATGATGATTACAGAAAAATATATTATGAATAGTAACATTATCTCACAACTATAGGGAAGTGTTATCTGACTGCATTCTCATCTAAACAACACATCTGGCCAAAGCTCTGGTATCAAGACAGCTCTGTCCTTATCAAGCCAAAAAAGAGCACTTGTGAAAGACAAAAAAGGACAGGAGTAAGTCTTTCAGAGCCTAAAACCTGAGTGCCTTGTATTTCTGATGAAGAGCAGTTCTCATTCATAGGTAAACCTGAAATTTTTGATAGTTCAAGATAGTGGTTTTGCACAAGGTATACGTATTGCTTAGTTTTGAAAGTATAATGGAAATTGTAAGTATGGAGATCATAAAAAAAACCCTAAACCATAATTGATTTAAACCTAGAACATAATGCTATAAAAATCTGATAAGAGTGGAAACAAACTGGGAAAAGATGGTTGTCTTCCACACAGGAGAGGTATTCTGGATTCTATCAGGTTAATATAAGTGAAAGGCTATTATCTGGCAAGTCTAGAATTCCCTTCCAGTCAAGAGCATACAGAAAAAGAAGCTCAACTCGAAAGCCATAATCCAAAAGATATTTTAGATGGCAGTGATACATAATTGCCTAAAAGAGAGTTCTTTTTAATGTGTCTTCGCTGCAGATGCTGTGTTCTGTGAGAATACTGAACCTCGCTCTCTACAGGATAAACAGAAGCGAGCAAAGCAGACTTTTGAAGAAATGATGCGATACATTCCAGGTTCTATATTCCATGGCTCTCTGTATGAATATGGTTAATTATTCAAGCAGATATATAACCCAAATACAGTCACAGAGCTTTCTAAATCAAAAAGTACTCATGCTGCTAAGATTTGACTAGAATACTAGGGGTAAAAATCCCAGACTTCAGTTCCATCACTTAAGTGTTGCTGACTAAGGTTGTAGCATAGTGATTAATAAAGACACGATGGAAATCAAGAGCATTACAAATGTACTTAATACCATAATTTTTCAACTTTAGAATGCTCCTATGGTTTGTATTTTATGCAGATGAATACTGGGTTGAGGAAGACACACCGTAAAGTCAGAAGACAAATCTGAGCCATCCTTACACTCTCTAAACCAGGGGCCCATTTGCCAAGTTATTCAGAAAGTAATAAAAAGAAATCAGTTTGTGGTTTATCAAAGGATGCATTAGGAAATACACAGATACTATAAAAAGTGTAGTAACTTCTTAGGTGTGCAGCCCTGAAAGAAAGGGAGGAGTAAAGGTGGAACCAAAGGAGCGTTTGTTTTCCATGTACTGCTTTAGGTGGATAAAACTTGAACTTTCTTTAATTCAAGCTTTATTTTTTTTAAATTACTGGCGCTCTGTAACTGCATTGTATAGCTGTTTTGCTGTGCTTCCTAATGACTTATGTTATTTCTTGTTGGTATCCGGTCTAGATTTAATAGGCAAGTGCATTGGGGAAGAGGCTAAATACGAAGGCATCAGGCTTCTGTTTGATGGAATGCAGCAACCAGTGCTCAACAAACAGGTAATTTTGAACATGTGAGAAACCTGCCTTTTAGCTCAGAATTTCCTGAAGTGAATGCATGGCTCAAGCAAAGGAGTGAGCTCTAATTCAGAGTTAAAATAAAACCCAGTAGTTTTACCTTGGAGTGTTCTTAATTTTCTTTATTTTCTTTCAGTTAACTTATGTTCTGCTGGACATTGGGATTCAAGAGCTCTTTCCAGAGCTAAGTAAGGTAATGTGCCAACTCTGTTGAGGACCTGCGGAATTCTTCAAGCTGCTAATGAGTCTTGGTTGTTGGTGTATACTTGCTGCTGTTCCCTTTTAATACTACATGTAAATTTGGTGGGAAGTATGTGTTTTACTAAAGTATTAAAATCATCAAAATCTGGATTATCTACATTTTTGTTGATTAGCTCTTTCCAGATCAGTTTAGGCCCATTTCTCTCACATACAGAAAGCCTCAGTTTCCTTTCAGTAGGCTTGGACAGAGCAATAAGTAGTCAGGATCTTTGTGCCCTTCTCTTTGATTAATTGTCTCCGTTTTTCTGCGGAATTGTTTTATGCCTTTCCTGCTTTAGGAAGCGAATTCCGGATGCAGAGCTCAGGTTGAGCTTCAGCATTTGTCTTAAGAATATTTGGCAGGAGGGTTTCTTACCTCTAGTTCAGTCCCTTCAATGTTGACTCGAACTACACAGATAAAGAATTCACACAGCGCACAGTGCTATATAAACACATATCACTAGGTTTGTGATCCATGTGGTATTTGTACTTATGTATATAAAACCTTCACTGAGTTTTGTATAGTAATTTTACTGTTTGGTCTCCATGGTAAGCAGGAGATGTTAGCTAGTTAACTAGATTTAAAAAAAACAAACCAACCTCTTATTTAGAATAGATGTTCATTGCATGTGCCCTGTGTCTGAGGATTGCAGCGTGCCAGCGGCCATTTATTTTGCATGATAAATAGAAACTAATGTTAGATGTCAGAACAAGCTGGGGCACCTTCCATTGTTCTCACTGAAATGAGGCCTGCTTAGCAAATCCAACCTACTTTGTGCACCATCTCTATAGCTGCCTCCTCACCTCAGTGTTCAAACAGTTAAAAACGAAAGAAGACCCAGTCAACCAAGGAGGTAGTTTGGAGACTTGTGTGCTGCAGAAAGTACCTGCCTTAGCAGTTTTACTCTTCTGAACTGTTTTGTATCTCAGCAGCTAATAATACATATCTATGAGCATCGGCTTTGTTCAGTTGATGCTGAAGAAACTGAAGGCTTGGCATGTTAAGCATTTAAATAGTCTTTAAAGCACTGGTCAGGCCCAGAGGGTGGTGCTCAGTGGAATAAAGTCTAGTTAGACACCAGTAATTAGGGAGGTATCCCAGGGGTCAGTTCTAGGTCCAGGCCTCTTTAACGTCTTTGTTAATGATCTGGATGATGGGGCAGAGTGCAAGCTGCTGCTAACACAGAACTGTGTACTTCAGCGTGTAAAGGGGAAACTGAGTATCTTGGAAGTCTTTGTTTTGAGCACTGCTCTGTCAGCAGGGGAAACAGCAATGGGAGAGGTGGGAAAAAATCAGTTAGTGGGGATGTCAGTCTGCTTCCCAGTCTTGAGATCTGATAGACCTTGGAGGTCTATCCTGATATATATACCAGTGTGGATATATATATCAATAGATGCTGTGTTTAATGTCAACATGTGTAAGTGAACAGGCTTTAAAGACAAGAGCTGAAAAACACCTGTGATGAGTTTTGTCTTTGGTATAACATCCAGCCAGTCCCTACGAAGTCTGTCAGGCAGGATACAAGGAAAAGGGACAACTGAGAGAGGAGAAGCATTCCTAGCTGAGAAATCCAGTTGGAAAAAGACCATGCCAGTACCATTTCCAGAGAACTGCAGTGTTTAGAATACTGTGTGTAGCAGTTTGGACTGCTGAACTAGTTAGAACTTCCCAAGAAGGAAAAAAAATACTTATTTTGAGAAATAGTATTAAAAAGCTGCAGGCAGGTTTCTTTCTCTTAACTCTGTGTTCAAGTGGATGTTTTCATATACCATTAATCATTGCAGCTCAGTTTAGTCATTTTATGTAAATATGCATTTTCAAACTTTATAAGTTGTTTTTTCCCTCCATTACTGCTTAACAGGGTCCAAAGGAAGGCAGCTCTGTGTCATGTTGGATGTGAATGGAGGGACCTTGCTGGACAACCAGCAGAAACATCTGCTGTTCACTGTTGTAATGGGCATATGATGTTTTAACTGTGCATTGTACATTTTCTTGTAAATAACCTAAAATTTAAGTTCTAAAAAGATCTCTTTATCCAATAAAGACATTAAAGTTTAATACCAATTACAGGTAAATACTATATCTGTACTTTATAATTTAAAACTTTATTTAGCTGTTACCAATAAAAGTCAAATTCATTTCCTCAAAATCTCTTCATGTGAAATTACAGGATGACGTAGGACAGCTGGGAGATCAGCCAACGTATGCTTTGCTAAAAGAGCAATTGCTGTTGTTTTTCTGCAAGGATACATAGAAAAAATTGCTTGGAATAAGTTGTAGGATGCTCTCAAGAACTCATTTTTAACTGTCTTAACAAATCTTATTTATTTCTTCTCTTAAACAAAATTACATGATTGAATCTACTGCACATAAGTCATCTCAGAACTATCTTTGGCCTTCATGCTGTGGGCAAGAAATATCATGTGTGTAATTTAGTTTAATACCTGAACTTCAAATCTAAAGCATTCTTAAAGTAGTAATGGGTGTGAAAAGGAGTTGACTTTTATTTATCTGCAGTTTCTTACCTGGTTTTGTTGGGTTTTTTTTCATCCTCTTAACAGGCATAGAAAAGAGGATGCAAGCCCATCCCTAGCATTCTCTAAACATGCAGTGGTATAAAAATGTGTGGGAAAAATGTTCCTATACATCTTAATTTATTGGCCAAGCCTTAATAAGAGAGAGTCTGAAAAGGACTTTAATGCATGGATAATTAAGAAGTTTTACTCACAGAACAATACAGATACTTTAATAAGCATTCCTCAGTTCTTCTTTTCAGACAATGCCCATTTTCTCCCTTTTTGCAAACTCTGATGCAATATCGGTGTTGTCAATACAGTTTGCATTAGCTCTCTGTATTACTTTTGCTTACTTTTTCCTTCTGTTTGTCAAAAGGAGGTAAAAGTGTTCTTTCTCTCTGGGTATGCCAAAGTAGTTGTTATAGCTCTTTAAAAACCAGCGTGTGGGTATGGTTCTGTCTGTAAGTGCAATCCCTGTTACTGGCTTTATGTTGATTTGGGGAAGACCATTCTGTAAATTAGTAACTTCAAGGGCTGCTATTGACAAATCATCAATGCCATGTTTTAAGTAATGTGTCAAGGTCAGCTGTTGTTAGAACAGGGAGACAAACAATTTACCTAATGCAGCTGCATAGTTCAGATCTTTTAATGCACAACCCTTGAATTTATGTGGAAACTAACCAGGTCTTGAAATTTATACACACTGAATGTTTATCATGATGTACCTTCTCCTGGAAATCCATAGGTGCAGTGGATTTAAGAAGTGAGTAGCTTCAGTCAGCAAAAGTGTAGTGCACTTCCCAGAAGAACGCAGCAGGTCTGTTCAGAAGGCTCATAATCAGTTTAATTTGGCAATAAACAGCATGGAAACATGATGTGAGGATTCCAGTGTGAATGATCTTATAAAAATAATCGTTTGCATTATATTATAAGCAATCACTTCTTGATGAAGTGCCAGAAATGTCACTTAGCATTTAATCTGATTTCTGACTGTATACTGACAGAATCGCTAGACCAGGTTGCTCAAAGCTCCATTACTCATTAGTCCATCTCTTAGAACTGTATGTTTCTCAAACACAGTCTTGCCATAGATGAGATAGGCTTCTGAGTTATGATCACAGTTGTCATAAAGCTATGTTCTGCTGTAAAAAGCCCTGTTATTGGGCTACTTCCAAAGGAGTTGATAACGCATGTGTGACATTCTCTCTGAATGCTGCTGATAACAGAGTAATGGGCGGGAGTCCTGTGCTTTTGTCTTTAGAAAAAGGTGTAAATTTTTTCATATAAAGATGCACCATAATCATAGACAGTGTTCTCACTTGGATACAGTCTCCAAACTGGTCATATTATATAGTGAAGTATATAGTTTGTTTAAATTGATGCAAATCAAATCAAGCTTTCATTGCACTATTTATTAATGGAAAACATAAGTGAGATGCTGCATCTTCAAAAGGAAAATTGGAAAAACTTTTTTCAATTGCATGTAAATGGACCCATGCTTTTAATGACAATGAGTTTAATCCAGGTCTACAACGCATATGACTGGAAGCAAAGTAGAAATAGCAGACTGAGAGCTTTAACCCTGAGTGGAGATTTAAAAGCTTGTTCACTCTACTGGAACCAGATTCTTAACTCATTATCTAAAGTAGCTAAAGAAAAATGACAAGTTAAAAAACACCCCATTTTGGTCAGTGGTTGTTTTACAATGGAGCATGAGTATTCCCTGGAACTTTGCTCCTTGAAACTTCAAACTGAATTGCAGGTACCTGCAGATTCAAGCTAAGAGAAGTTCTGAATTCTGCCCTCTCGTTCTGCACCGTGTGCTTCAATGCCTCTACCAGATTAAAGACAATGGCTTGTGCTGTTTACTGTTGACAAGCAGAAACTTCAACACACATTTATTTTAAGGTTTAAGAAAAGGGAACAGTTCTCTTTTCCCTTTGTTGGCATCGTCTATCTGCCTGCCCTTCTCACTCTAAATGGAAACACAGCAAGCAAAAATCAAGTATGCAAGAACGTTACAGTGAACAATACAGAAATCAGGGTAAGACTTGCTTCAGTAAGACTTCCAGAAGAAAACTTTATTCGACCTTCAACTGCTGGGTAAACTCTCTTCATTCTCTGGAGGTAACGGGTAACAACTTCAATATCAGGTTCACCTAAACAGACAAAACAAGAGTTCTCTGCAGCAGCCTGGCTCTTAACCAGCATTCAAGAACCTGTCTAAAATTCACAGAATCGTCACAGAATCATAGAACAGTTTGTGTTTGAAGGGACCTTAAAGCTCATCCAGTTCCAACCCCCCTGCGACAGGCAGGGACACCTTCCACTACAACAGGTTGCTCAAACCCCCATCAAACCTTGATCTAAAGATTTAGACCAGATATACAGAAGAAGGTTTTCACTGTGAGGGTGATGAGGCACAGACACAGGTTGCCCAGAGAAGTGGTAAATGCTCCATCCAATCTCCATCAAGGCCAGGCTTGACAGAGCCTTGGGTGACATGGTCTAGTGTGAAGCATCCCTGCCCATGGCAGGGGTGTTGGACCTTAAGTGATCTTAAGGTCCTTTCCAACCCAAACCATTCTATGATTCCTAATGCTTTCTCTGTATGTGAATTTATTTCTGCATGAATGGATAATTAGTGTGAGGGACAGCCTCCCCAGATCTGCAAGCTGTAGGCTGAATTTAACACCAATCTGAGAATCAGTTTTAAATTGAAACATCTGTAGAAACAAAAGAAGAGCTGTAATACAGGTTCAAAGGGATTTTTTTTTATTTTATTTTTTTTTTTTTTTGTAAAAGCATGCTTTTACCATCCAGAAGCAGAGCACATGAAATTAAAAGTTTGGCAAAACATAGATGTGCTCCTAGGAGATACTTTTTTCCCTTTAACCACAGCACTACATCCTCTTTGTGTTTTCAGAAATAATCAATTTTCATCTCAAAAGTTTTTTTCAAGGTTCCCTTTGTCTTAAGGGATGTATGTGTCCATTGGATGAACGCTGAGTTTCTAACAGTTCGCATGCAGCTTCAGAGGAGCTTCACACAGCATTGCAAAACACTTCCTTTTTAGGTCTCTAGCAGGGTGGCTGTCGCCAGAATCCCGCTGCTTTTGGAGAGGCAGGCTAACTCCCGCAGAGCAGCTCGGCATCGGTCCCCTTGCCTTACCCACATGTCCTTCAGTAGTAGAGGTGATCATTCTGTCTTTGCAAATACTTCTATAAAGTGGAAATTTAAAGGCTAAAGAAAATAGCATCTTCTTTTTTGATGCTTTGTTTTGTAACGAGTACATGAGCAAGGCTGCATGTGGTTTTGCTTCTTTTCTGGCTTATCCTGATCGCAGAACTGCTCTCTAAGCAGTGCTGAATGGATGAGGCTCAGTTTTTCTTTGAACCTTTTGTGCTATAACTAAAAAAGAACATAACTGCTGCCTAAAACCAAACAAGAAGTCAGACTAGAAAATAATTTATCCAGTAAAATAAAAAGTCTGAGACTTGTACTACAGAAAGATCTTTTAACTTTGGGGAATTGTTTATCAGCTGCCCTGTTGGTTCTCATACTTACCTTTACTGTATCCCAGATTTTTGTCTTTCAGCATATGATAGCCATCGCCTCCAAATAACATATAGGATGGAAGTGTCACATTATATATTTGGTCCATCTGGAGTGGGACATAGGCTGGGACGCGGCAGGCTGTGCAGAGCACTTCTAAGGTAACAACTCTGCTTCCCGGGGCTCTGGAGAGATCATAGACCACGTGGATGCCTACAAAAATACACAGTGGAATGCTACTTTATGCAGCGCCTATTAAACATCCAGAGCTAGGGGCATCATCCTCTGTCATCTTCACCTGGTTCTTTACATTAACTGAGAGGTTAACATTAGCCCGAGAGGTTGTGTCATTCTGAATTATGCCAGTTAATGCCCTGTTTTCCTTGCACACTACTCAACTTTCATGCAAGAAAACTTACGTTAGAGAAATGCTGAAGCACTGTCCCACCTCAGTTACTTATTGTCTGTTCTTGTCACTAATCCAAGGAGTCATGAAGGAAAAGTCATGAGATTAGGATACTGCAATATAAAAATACCTAGGATACAGTTATATAAAAACACCTTCCCTTATTTCTGTAGTCATATGCGTTCTCATTGCCCTGGCTTGTTGGCTGAAATGACTTCTTTTAAAGCCAGCCACCCTAATTTAGCAGCTATTATGGGTAGCGTCCTGAAAAAAGAAAGCCAGGCCAGGACTGAAAGTTGCGGTTTCTACTCACTGTAGGAGCAGTAATGTTTCTAGCTGTGAGCCTTCCTCAGTCAAAGTCTGGGGAGAGTGAGGCCCCCACAACAGCTCTGCCAAGAATTTCCTGATCAGGAAGCCACTACAGCTTATAAAGCACAGAGGCTCTTCCAACCCTGGCTCTCTTCCTGCTCTGGATCTTCTGTCCTGAACCCTTTCCAGAGCTACTAGCTATCTTCTCTGAGAAGGCAGCAAGCAGAGGGGCTGATGCTGCTTTTAGCAGTACCTAAGAACATGGTAACTTAGTGGTGGGAAGTGGGAAACGTGGGTTGTGTCGTTGGCATGTGGAGGTTGTAGATCATATGGGGGCTAGCACATCCAGCATGAGGCTGAGTGGAGAGGCACGGCGGGGGGGGGGGGGGAGAAGGGGGAAGTATAATCCATCAGCCCCTGCCCCTATTTAGCTTTTCTATTAAATAAACAGTAAAAACCTGCACTGCATCACAAAGAGACCAGCAATAAACATGACTGTAGCCTAGTATACATATGGATAAATACATGGGGAGCTGCAATTCAAGAAATACACGTTTTTGATACCAACTCTTCCCCCCTGAAATATTTAGGAAGTCACTGCACCAATTCCATAGCCCAGTTGGACTAACTCTAAAACTGCCAACAATCATTAGACAATGGCACAAAATGATTTTGCTAAACAAATTTGGCAATAGCTGGCAGGGACATCCAATCTGGGGCTTCAGGTAGGCTGCCAGTGAACTGAAACCCAGAGTTTGTAGCTATTAGTGTATTACAGCTATACTCAATTATTTATCTTCCTGGAGTTCACTGAAGGGTTAAACTGCTGCCATTACATGTCACTGAACCAACCAGGAATCCTGTCTCTGCTGATGGGAACAGTGATGGCCCATGTGCTGCAGTGACTCCATTAAACATACGCAGAATAAGCAGTCAGGTGGCATGTGTGAGGCACAGGGCTGGCACATGTGGCCACCTTGATTTCCATTCTTAGAGAGGCATAATACAAACAAGGCCAATAGAAGGGTTTGGAAAACTGAGAGGAGGAAGGAAGAAAACATACCTCCAACCTGCAGCAGCTCTCCACTTCCTTTTCCATATCTGCGCACACTGTGCTCAAAAGCTTCTTTCAGAGTGGAGCCTTTTACCCTCACCAAATCAAAACGACCTCCAAATGGCAAAACAGACAGCAAATCTCCCACAGTAATGCTACCTGGAGGAATGAGACTTATTAATGTTGACATCTTTAAAGTTTACAACATTATTTTAGGTTAACAATACATTTTTGACAAGGAATGTGGCAAATACATACAATTTAAGAAAATGAGGGTCAGTAAAGGTAAGAATCATATACGTTGTCCCAGTCAAAGAACCTATGTCTTTGTCATCCAGCAAGCATCAAGACTAATAAATCTGAGTTTGATGTAGCTGCATGTATTGCTATTCAATATGCTTCAATGCTTCCTTTTTGATAAAGCTGTCATTCAGCTTGTTATTTTACATACCGTTAGTGCTCTGTTCATCAATGGGTGACCGTATCCCACCTCCATTCAGGATGCACATTGAAACATGGTTCCACGACTTTTTATCTGGATGTCCAATGTTCTCATAAAGCTACCAAAGGAAAATGTTTAAACTGATTTTTCATCTTCACTTATTCTAGGCTCTGGAAATTCACAGCCAATACAATCTGAGACTTAAAAGAGACAGAAAGGTTTTATATCTTCTTTGATATTACCTTCAGCCCCACTATAAAATACGTATTCATTAGGTCAGACTACCACGTCTCTTAAAACTGCAGCCTCAGAGCCAGCTGTGAGCTGCTCTCTATATGAGGGTTCACCCAAAGAATAAACTGCTCCTTACACTGTACAGCAAGATTCATTACAGCCTGGCTTTTGCCAGATCTTCTTAGGGAGGCACTAGGTGTCACAGTGTTGGAAAGCAGCAGAGCCTGTGTGCTGACAGTTTGGAGGATTTCACCCAATAGCTCTGGGGTACCACTTAGATGTCATTGCCACCTGGAGCAGCAACGTCTTACCGCAGCATCACAGAGCAAATTTCCCATGTTACATTCCTGGAAACGGCACGCTTGGCTTGTACCATTCAGGTAAACACTAGTTTTTCCAATCTCTGTAGAAAAATTCCCCAGATCTTTCTTCCATTTTTCCACTTCTTCTTTAATGTGCTCATCTAAAAAGTAGTATAAAAGTGCAAAATAAGCATCACCCGTATCTCATATTAGTGACATTTCAGTGAATACAAAGCTTAGGAAAGACCCTGCTCTTCATGATTCTAAAACATCATACTCTCCCTAAAGGCACTTCAAGCAACATGACATCCACACTCACTTCAAAGCCTGGGAAGGGAGCAGGCAGGATGAGACAACCAAGTGAACAAGCTATTCCTGTGCTACAGGAAGGTTGTCTCCTAACACTTAGAAGTACTTTTTGCCCAGTCCTGTTCTGAGCTCTGATTGACAGGGTTTGTAGCACCTACCTTTACAAGTGAGAGAATTTGTAACATGCCAGTGAGCCTGGTCTATATTTGACATCGTATCTTTCTTTTTTCCCTTCCTATTTATAGCTTCCTCCCCTTTAATGCAGTGTTAAAAGGAATACTAGCTCAAATACCAATGTCAGTGAATAAACTCCTCACAGAAATTAATTCCCTATGCACATATGTCCACCAGATGCAAATCTAATTCTTTAAGAAAACAATACCAGATACAAAGATACTTGTCTATACAGATAATGTCACCACTGCTTTATATCAGCTGTTAGTTTTAAGCAATTTGCCACGTAACTGTGAGCAATAGCAACATTTACGAAATGAGAGCACCCATGTGCCCGAATTTTTAGTTTTCCTGCCATCACAGAGAGAATGTAAAAATCTCTTTATATCACCTCATTCCATTCATGGATCACTGATAATAACATAGTCAATCAGAATATCTATGAACAAATAATTCTTAAATCATCTATTTCATAAATACTCAGGTAGAACCTAGAAAGTCTGGAAAAAAAAGACTTTTTAGCTCCATACCTAGAAAAAAAGCTTCACACAGCAAATGCTGGACAACAAACGAAGACTCGAGAACCAGCCCTAAGTAATCACAGACCCAACAAAAAGATGGTAACAGAGCTTGGATGGGTATGAAAAGAAAGCAACAGACTTTCCTCCTCCCAGTCCTTTACAGGCTTCAGAGCTGAAACAGTGAACACAATCAGTGTTGAAAAAAAGAAGTTGTGGGTTCATGTATTTTATTTGCACATTGCCAGAGGGTTTTTTCTGGAGCATTCCAAATTTGCTATATTGCCCTAAACTCTGTTCCGGAGAACCCAGCCTCTGGCAAAACAGAGTAAATTAGTCCTCAGTCTTTTAAATCATAATTACAGGGCTAACTAAAATAGGCTCTGCCAAATGGTAAGGTGGTGTATCATCTAAGCTCTTACAAAGGGACTTTCAGTCATTTTAAACAGACAAAACCACACTGAATTTGTGCATATTCAAAGGCCACTGCTCAGAAAAAGAAACAGAGGCAAAAGTGTACAACGGTAACACAGACTGAACCCTACACACAAGAGAACTGCAAGCTCAGGAAGAAAGCCGGATTCTTCTTTGACACTGTACTGTGTAGTTAATAACACTTGAATTGCATTAGAGTGCTGCAGGCAAATTCAAACGTCTGTTCCACATACCTTCAGGAGCACTGCTGTCCAGCAGAATGGGGTTTCCAACTGCTTCAACTACATTTCCTTTCTTGTCAAATGTAACATTTAAGTAACCAAGATACTTTCCATAAGCGTAAGCTTGCACCACTGGCACCTTCCTCCCATCATCTGAGTCAACCATGAATGGGTACGGGCCAGCTGGCTGTTCAGTGGAGGGTGGGGTGCCTGCACAAAAGGAGCATGTAAAGCGGGTTTTCAGCCCATGTGACCTTCCAGGAATTATCAGAATGACATTTTAAATGCTTCTCAGCCTTAAAATCCCCAAATAGGACATTAAGCAGAAACGGCAATAAATGTATTGGATGACAAATGCACATTCAGTAACATAACATTCAGTTATGTTATTGCATAAGAGACAATGTTGTTTTCAGGACATGAGCTCTAAGAACTGCCACAGTGTTTTTTAAGTTGTGACAGCACACTTCTCCATGACATCATGTCACAAGAGCAACAAAGGAACTTTTCATTCCAGTTACTACAATCTAAATCTCTCAGTAATGCACGTGTACCAGCCTCTGGCTGAGAAATGTATTGTTCAGCCTTCACACTACGTTATTTAGCATCAGATAGAAAATGAGAATGTTAATAAAACATACACGGGTTTTTTTTCATTAGCATTACAGTTATGTGGTCATACATTTAAAACTCTTATCAAGCTGCAAAGTTTGAAGGGTGGGTAGATGTAGGATTTGGAAACAGACAGATTAAACGCATTTACGGAGAAAAGAGATCTCGGCTCAATCGGCATAGCCTACCACAGGATTTAGAAACTACGCAGGCGAGGAAAGCAGCAAAGAAAACTACACAGCACAGCTCTTATCTCCAGGCTACCAGTGTTCTCCCTGTCACCTTGATGTTATTATCTGAGTAGTATCATTCCCCCCTGTTATTTCTATATTTCAGTGTTTCTACCCCACTGTCAGCAAAGACCAAGGCCAGGCAGCTCTGAGAGGCACTGTGCATAGCCCCACTGCAGAGCCTCCTCAAAACCTGCTGCTCCTCCTGTCCCAAAGCCAGCAGTACTTCCCATCCCTGTGTCAGTGAGAGCCTGGGTGCCAGCACGGCGGGGCATGGGGGAGCAGGCATGGATCCGGAGGAAAGCAGGCTCTTCACTTCCACTGCTCACTGAACAAGTGGTTTCCTTCCATTTACAATTGTTTATATAACATGAAAACCTGGGATAAGCAAGCAGGACAAATGTTCCTCCTAGAACTACAATTCCTATTTCTCTCTAGTCCCTCCTCCAGGGAGAAAAGCTGTAACAAAATACAAGCTGAACCAAGTTTACCAAAGAACTAGTTTTTCTACTTTTAGCCGGGCCAACACAGCTGGTTTCCTGGTGGTGCCTCCTCACTATTTGATATTTATTTTGGGAAGAATTTAAGAAATCCTGTAGCTAATGAAAACCCTGCAGGATTTATCCACGCAAAGTGGCTTTGGGTTTTTTTGGAACTGAAAAAGAATCGGTTTTGATCTCTTGCCTTTGTGTAGCCTTCAAATGAACAGAGCATTAGCAATAGAAATTTATGCTTTCTGGTCATCGTTTTGGTTCACATCAGCTGTGCATGGTTACATGCTTATTCATTTCTTGCTTCCTAAAGAAATGTTTTCTGATACTGATACTTTCTTGAAGGATTAATTATCACTATGACATTATTCCATTGTAAGAGCAGATGTGCTGCTTCTGAAATGAAAAGACATTTCAGCGCATCTTATCCCCAGAGAAAACAGCACTAGAACGCATGCACACATCTCTGTCAAAGTCTGAGACGCTGTTTCATCACAAACACACAAATTCATACTGGGTAACTGAAGAACCTGTAACATTTTCCTGTTTTCTACCTTTGTTTTAGCCAACACACTGCGTTTTCAGAACATCCTTTCTGATGGAAAGTAGAAATTAATATGCTTTAACCTAAAACTACCGTTACTGTTTGAATCAGTTCTACACACCCAAAGCACACCTGAAAAATTCAAGGCAACATTTGCCACATAACCTGTGGCTAAACCAAAGATTTCCAAATGTCTCAGACAGGTTGGACTAGCTTGAGAATAGGCCCTTATATTAAGACATCTCTATGGAGATGTCTGCCATGGGCTGTTTGTCTCTCAACTCCCGTGAGAGCCACAGATTCAGCTGACCAGCTGGTTTATCTTCTCTTAGACTGAGCCAAAACACTCTCGCAGATTATCCTGCCAGTTATTGATCCAACCTCTCTTGATTTAAATGAGAGCTTATAGGCTTAACGTGCACATAGAAACACACACACAATTTAGATGTTTATTGTGCAGTCAAATCACCTCCACAGACATAGCTGTGCTCTTGTTTCGCTGATAGCTTTGACTTAGAAGGGAAAGGTTCACAAATGTACTCTTGGTATTCCTGGATGGATTAGCAAGTGCAGTTTCAAATGGGGAGAGGTTGAACAACTTGAT
The DNA here is from genome assembly GCF_033783945.1 of Neopsephotus bourkii. Taxonomy (NCBI): domain Eukaryota; kingdom Metazoa; phylum Chordata; class Aves; order Psittaciformes; family Psittacidae; genus Neopsephotus; species Neopsephotus bourkii. The sequence continues at coordinate 277,687 of NW_026901987.1, read as the reverse complement.
CTAGTCTACTTGGACAGTGGGTACTCTCTGGGATGACAAAAGATGTGCATGTGAACTCCTACAGATATAGGCAGGATATGAACTCGGTACCTCAACTCCCGGAGCACTTCAGATCATGATTCCCAACTACAAACAGTGGCATCTCTTTGGACCACGTCCAATAAGCCATTTTGATTTAAGACATTTTGCCCCCTTTGATGAAGGCAGACTTGAGTACAGCCTCTCTATAGGCTTGTCCACTCTTCCCTCACCATTCACTCTCAGTCACTCTTGGAGACAAGACATTGGGATGGATGGTCCTGTTGTCTGTTCCAGTTTGACCACTTCTCTGCTGCACCCCTATGCTAAGTGTTTGCAGCCTCTGACTTGTAGGTAGGTCTGTAAATGCTTTGTGGCTCCAGCTTAGTAATCAGTTATTCCTTGACACCAAATTGAAGAGATATTCCGAACTGTTTAATGTGTATCTGTAGTATGAAACTGTTTAATAGGTGGGACAGTAAAATGTGAGAGTCCAAATGAGACAAACAGACATGAGAAAGTGAGAAGAAATGAGTAGCTCTCTCATGAGAGGATGTAGAGGATGTCTACATCCTCTGTAGAGGATGTAGATGCACTGTCCACTTCATCCTCATGTAGAGGATGAAGTGGACAGTGCAAAACCTTTAAGTGTTTAAATTCCTAGGGTACACAGTGCTATCCTGGTGACTATAGCACAAGGGAAATTTCATGGAAAATTACATACAGTTCTTGTTATATTCTCAACCAGTTAATTTAACGAGCTAAATTTAATGAGCTATCTTTGATGGTTTATAAAGCCCAGCTTTTATTTTACTTGTATCCTTACACATGGGGTCAGGGAAGGCAGCAGCACTGGAGAAGCTGCTGGTGACAGGTTTTGCCCTAAAGCATCACTGCTGCGGAAGAAATGAGATCAACAGTGTTCACCTCTGGAATGATGTCTACCTCTGAAACGATGAATAATAAAATCAGAGATTAAAAGTAGGACTGAAAAAGACAGAGAAAACTTGGGAAGAGTTTTTTAATGTCAGGGCTAATGGAGACCTATGAATCAGATTCTACAGAAAATCAACATCAGTATCACTTTTGAAGTCTTGCATGATTCTTTTTTTTTTGTTGTTAACACGCACAACTTTAAATGTAAACATCTTATTTACTCCTTTGTAGTATGAACTTGAAACAGGTACAGTATGTTTGGCAGTAATTTACTAGTATTACTACCTCTCTCTGTCCTGCTGTGCACAAGTCACCTTGAACATCCACAGCATTAAGGAACCTTTCAGTGAGTTAGGGTACTGCTTACCTACAGACTGTTTTAAATCAGTTTCTTCCATGGATATGGATAGATATCTATCCATAACTTCCAAGTTATTTGTGTATTTGTGAAAGTTCTCAGAGCTTAAAGAGAAACAGTTTTACCTTTGCTCTAGAAGCAATGTTTTAGTAAGAAGTTAAATACCTGTATAGAGAAATGTGTTTGTATGTCCTCCAATTACAACATCCACTCCTTTCACTTTCTGGGCAATATTTTTGTCCACAGTAAAACCAGAATGTCCTAGTGCAATTATTTTGTTCACTCCCAGAGCAGTAAGTTCATTCACTTGTACTTGCAAAGCTTCAATTTCATCTTCAAAGATAACATCATCCCCTTAAAAAAAAGAACAAATGTAAGTATATTATTACAAAGTACTTTAATTATTAAACAAACAAAAACCTAGTTTATATCTGGTGCTATTTTGTACAGTTAATGGCACTTTGAGTATCAGTGGCTTTCAAATGCTCTTAGCTGGTCCAAGCTCCTGGTCTAATGTTCTCCAGTGTCTCAGGAGCACCTTTGTGCTTAGAGTAAGACAACATTCCTTCTCTAAACTGTATGCACTTGCCTATACTAAACACATTGTAACTCCATTAAAAAATACCAGTGACACCAATTGTGGGATCAAAAATTGAGTGGGTTTTGTTATTTAACTAGAGAAAGGAAACTAAATACGTCAGTAAGTGTTTGACCATAAACACTTGTACTATAAAGCTTTTTTTCCTTCCCAAATTGTATTTCCTTGAGGTCTTATATCTTCTCCTGAATTAAATCTCTCCTTTTACTCCACACCCATTTACTCCCTCTCCCCCCTGAGGCTTTAAAGAGCAGCTTCTTCAAAGTGCAAACACTGAACTGCCTTTTTACACAGATTATCTCACCTAATGCGAACCACCCTCAGCAATATCAATACAGCACAGCACACCACTGAGCTACCATGTGAAACGAGAACATAAAGAGCGGAGTGTTTGGAAAGAAGAAACCTCTTCCGGACCACAACGTTGGGAAACTCTGTCTTTCTGCAAGGTTTCTGTGCTCGCTGAAATTATTCTAACATGACAAACAGTTACATGAGCACTAGATAAACATGCACTTTTATCCTGGGCACAGTGTTTTAGGTTGCGCAAAAGGACTGACTATGTAGGAGACTAATTTCTTTGACAAAGTTTTAAGAATGGAGTTTAAGAACAGAGTCAACAAACTGTAATCCTAAACTTACCAGCAAAGACAACCGAGAAACATTTCTACTAATTCAGCCTCTACCTAATTCCTCTCCTTCCTGCTCAGTTTTTGATCAAACCCTTTTGAAATATACTTTTTAAGTCAAAAGATTTACATTATTTCATAACTAAGGGAGGAGTGAAACGAATTCACAATCCAGTGCAAAATGTCTCAGGAAATGAAGAGGAAGCAGCTACAATGGAAGAGATAAAAGAGGGTTACATAAATTGGCTCACTACCACACCCATTGAATAGTTCTGTTACTGCCAGAGGGAATCTCTGTACTGCACATTGCAGACTGAATCGTGCAGCGCATCCCCACATTTTCTTCCTGCAGACCGCTTCTTAAGAATCAAAGAGTCATAAGTTAATTGAGGTTGGAAGGGACCTCCGGGGGCCATCTAGTCCAAAACCCACTCAAAGCAGGAACTCAGAGCCAAATGAGGATGCCCAAATGGGTCTGGTCCCAGCAAGCTGAAATTCCACAGCCTCTCTGGCCAACCTGTTTCATGGCTTAACTGCTCTTACCGTGACAAATCTTTTCCTTACGTCCCACCATAATTTCCTGTTTTACTACATGAGCCCATTGTTTCTTGTCCTTTCTCTGCGTCCCTCTGGGATGAGTCTGTCCCCATCTTCTCTATAAACCCCCTCTTAAGACAGTGGAAAACTGCACTTAGTTCAACTTTAGCCTTATTCTCCCTGAAGGAAGACACTGACTTCAGCCCTTCTTTGTACATCATTGTGCTTGAGAGAAACTGGGCCTGATACAGAGCTACTGGCAAACGGAGAAGTCTGAGAAATGCTCCTTGAGCCTAGGCCTTTCGCATACTCGTCTTACCATCCATGGACCAGCTACAATGGTGTTGCATACCACAATGTGGGGACCAGTTCTATAAAGAGAATGGGGCTCTCTACATGAAGAGCAAAAGTGAGCCTGCTGACCACCTGTGCCAGCATCCAGTTGCCTGCAGGCTAACTTCTCCCATGCCAGGGATCCATGATAACCCAGCTCTCCCCACCAGCACCAGCTCTGTTACCCCTCTGTTACCAGCAGCCTACAATACACTGAAGACATACTGTCATTAATCTTCAACCCACATTGAACCAAGCAAACCTACTTTCACAATGAGGGTTAAAACAAGGCTTGTCCTGTGCCAGTAAATCCATCGCTCTCCCAGGACTGTTATAGCAGGGCACAGGCAGCCACCGGCACCACCAACCACATAGGCAGTCACACCTCCAAACCCACCCATCCAGCAACTGCCCATTGCCCACCTTGACCTCAGAAAGGGGTTCCTGCAGGGGCTTCCTGCACCTCCTCCCCTCACCCCAGCTTTCACACAGCTTTGTATCCTAGTCATCCAAGCACTTCATCTAATAGAGCTGAAATGGGCCAGCAGGTTCAAAAGTCATAGAGCAGGAGACTGTAAGAGCAATTACACAGTGCCTACTTCTCCATGAAACCAGGCAAAAAGCGATATGTTGCTTAGCACCCACCTGCATGTATTTCAAAACAATCTGAATTGAAATAAGTGTTTATTTAAGAGTTAGTTAATGCTCATGCCTGTATTTCACTTCTGTTTCAAGGTATCAAATTGATGTGACATCCTCTTCTCTTTTTAGATGGTGCAGAGTTTCAGATAAAACATCCAGACTGCTATAAATGAACAAGAAAAAAAGAACTGGCTGTGTATTAAAAATACTATGCAAGCTAGCCAGAATAAAGTGGAATAAATGGAATTTAAAATTCCGTTTTAGAAAACTCTGCCAAGTTGATAGTTCTAGTAAATATTTTGCTGCCTGTCGGGTTACAGAGTAAGTGGCTTTGGGTTTCTACCTTACATGAAAAGAAAGAGACAAAATGAGATATATTGTTTCACAGCACCAAACATGTATGTAGCATCTCTCAGGACAGACAAAGACATTACCATTTTGTGTGATGTTTACAACACCATTTCAGAACTAAAGCAAGTGAGCTGGTACCATCAGATACCAGAAAGATGCTCTTAGGATTACTAGTGCAAAACAAATACATAGACAACTCTGTCTATGTGCCAAGTTATAAACAACACTTGGAGGATGTGGAAAAACTGGCTGAGATAGTTGAAGGAAGAACTTCAGAAAAACTGCCAATTGGCTGTAACCTAAAAATTGTGCTAAGAGTTCCCCATCCCTGTGGTTTCCGAACAACAACAGTAACAGTACCTGCAGCAAAGACTAACTGTTCCTTCACAGTGGAACCACTGAGACTTAGGGACTTCATACGCTGTTCAAGTATGCTGATAACCATTTTAAGCAAACTGTAATTTCATGTTTGCGTCAAAGTCATTGGAATTTGACAGCAGAAGAAATCACACCCACAAAAGATTTCCATGGAAAATGGTCATGTAGGAATTCATGTTTCAGCATTTACATACTTCCTATTTGCCTTGAGAATGTCCTAAGAGCGTACAGCACGCCAAAGCAACTGCTGCAGTCTGAGAAAACAGAATCATCTGGAAGAAGTGTGTAGAGATAAGCATGGTGCTGAATATAAAATGTGCAACACGTCTTATTCGTTGAATTAAGGCATTAGATTGATAATCATTTAGCCACCGACCCACCTCTGCCATGATTTTATCAGTCTGGAGGATTGCTAGGTCACGGAGGGTATACAGTCACTGAGCTATATTAACACATCCTGAATTCACATTTTCAAAGCTTCCAAATGTTCCTCCACACACTGAGAAAGCAAAGCAGAAAACTGTAAAAACTCGTGTTGCTGTTAGAATTTGCTCTGCTTATTGCTCAATTACACTGTGGGATATACTTAGCTTAGGGCTGCCTCAGGGAACTAACAGTTAGGGAACTAACCAGCCTTCCCTTTCAACACTGTTTTTAACAGTTGTGGTATCTGTTATAGCATCTCGGCATACTGAGGCACTCAGTATGATGTCTAAAGGTTACTGGAAGTGTAGTTAAATGCTTCAGAGGATCATTCCAACACTACCTGGATTCTTCTCTAGTAAATTTATTTGCAAGAGAGTTAAGTTGATGACCTCATCACAGCAATGGAGTTGTTTGGGAGAAGAGTTGAGATCTAGCTTATTACTTCCTAATGAAGAAGAACACTGACTGTGTTCAAACTTAGCGTGATGTCAGATGACACCTACCCTCAAGCATTTCACCCCTCAAGAACTTCACCTCAAGCACAGGTGAAATTCTATTGCCTACAGAAGATACAGATCAATTTCCTTTTTTGTTGGGAGAAGAAAAGAAAGAACTCCAAAAGCACATCACTGTTAAAATAGAAGTGAGATATAGAAGTCTATTCTGACCTCAGACGTCCACTTCCTGATACTTTAAACATACAGAATAGGAATTAAAAAGCACAGAAGGAACGGTTTTATATTCTAGTATTTCCTCAAGGTATGAAATATTCCTTTTCTTAAAAAAAAAGCTATGCATTACTTCTTTATTATTAAGTGATGTAAAGAGAAGTAATAATATGAAGTCCTTTTTCAGTGTGGAAGCTGCTTTAAACCAGTGCTTGGGGCATCCCTCCTGCAAAAAAACAGGGAAGAGAGTCTGATTTTGTTGGGGAGGAGAGGGTGTGGGGGGCTGGGCTTTGAGCAGGCAATGACTCAGATCTCCTACAGCTGATTTAAATGTGTTTCTCATCCCAGTTGACCATTTTCTTTTACTTAAAAAACCAACCTCAACAAACCAAAACCCCTTCAATGTTGGAAAAAAACAGAAATTGAGAAGCCTTTTCCTCATCAATTCTAATTTTACTCATGAATGAAGCAATTGTGGTAAAAGCTGAATGGGTGTTCCTTCTGTAGTCTAATTTCTGGAAATATTTGAGAGACTAAAAACATCTTGGGCAACTTCTGCTTCAAAAATACATAGGAAGCTCTCCTTGCTTTTACTAAGGCTTGAGCTTGGAGGCATCCAAGATCACAATTTCAACACAGAGAAAAGCCTTGGTTTGAGCACATTTCACTGTAAAGGTAAGCTTTAACGTTTGTTTAGATGTATAAATAACAATATAAAAGAATATAAATTTTAAAACCCAACAAAAATAAAAGCACTCCCCAGCTCTTCTGCAATCTCACTGACCTTTTTTAGTATTCTTGGATAATTCAGTGACATTATATAATTCAGGTCTGTATGAAAATGGCTTTTAATATTAACAAGCCTTCTCCACTTTAAAAATCAGGCAGTTACAAAGTTGAATAATACAAGGAAGTACTGACAAAACTTCTCACTTTTCAGCTGAAAATATTCATCTTTGGATTAAAAAAAGTGGACAAGTAATAAAATAGATAACAAAAGACATAAACTTATATACTAAAGAAAACATACCTGGCTGTGAAAGAAAAGAAGTCTCCTTTGTAGTGTAGCCAACAATCCCTACGGGTTCCGAGTTGAAATGTACTATTTTAAAAGGACTAACATATTTCATCATTTCGTTCCCTAATGGGGTTTTCCCCTTGATGTTGGCACTCAAAACCGTAAAACTGGCATTTTTAAGGAAAGGATCCAATAATCCACTCACACCTTCATCGAACTCATGGTTCCCCAAAGCCTGTGAAAAGCAAGAAGAAAATATAAGAACCTACCCCCAATAGTCAGTTTAAATGTTCTCATAAATTATATATAAAGGTATGTATGAGAAAACAAAGTCTATGCTCTAGGGAATAAAAGCCTATCTTGTCTAAAACAGCACATCCCTGTTTCTCATGAACACAGAAATGTTAATTTGTCTTTTTTAGGTTTAGGTTTTTGCTTTTCAGACTCTTCTATCAATACAGATGTGACAGTCAAAACCTACATAAATAAGGTCTGCAATTACATGCCAAACCAAAATCCGCTGGTTTTTCATCCTGTAACTCCAAGAAAGAGGATTAACAAGAGCCACAGAGGAAAATACGTATTTTGTGTACGGAAAATATTTTGCTTAAAAAAATACTGGAGAAAATGTTAAATGCCAATGACAGTATTTGTTATCTTTAAATAAAACACGCATTTTAAGAGCTTGTGTCTGGAATACAGGTTTTAAAACACATTTAATTCACATTTAGTAGAAGTTCTTGTGCAATTTAACACATTACAAGAGAATACCATTTTCTAGACATCATCAATAAAATTTCCTACTGGAAGTGCTAATGTTTATCAACTAGGGAGAATCTCCACAGACAATTCATAGTACAGGTGTGTGCACACATGCAGGTGTGTTTACTGTGAGGGTGGAGAGGCACTGGCACAGGCTGGCTGGGGAAGCAGTGGATGTCCCATCACTGCCAGTGTTCAAGGCCAGGTTGAAAAGGGCTTTGAGCAACTTGGTCTAGGAAAGGTGTCCCTGCCCATCGCAGGGGGGTTGGAACTACATGATCTTTAAGTTCTCTTCCAACCCAAACCATTCCATGACTCTCTGATTCTAAGATAACACTATCATGGAAACTCTGATATCTAAACTAAAACTATCACACAAAACAAGCAGTCCAGTTTATCGATTAGCAACATAATACCAACAAGGTGAGAATGTTTAATTATTCTCGGTTGGTTGTCTAATTTAAGAAAAATGCACTTGCTTTAAAGGACCATAAAACTTTCTTCTACCCACCCCTTTTCATGCTCAGCCTAACATGCCACGTGCCTGTGCCTCCAAGTAACCAGCAGAACATCCATAGATGGCAACTTTCCTGAAGCATGATATATACAAGAACCTTGTAGCATATTTAGGTGTTAATGAAAGAGAAGAAATAGCTATAGAAACATAGTTATAGTGTAACCTGGGACAAGTTTTCAGGTGGCAGTCAGAGCAAAGCATGAAAGGAGCGCTAAAGCCATCAGACCAACTCTTCTAGACAAAAGAGTGCTTATAATTTCATTCTGAAGATTAAGCAGGGAAAGTCACATTCATCATCTGAAAAGACTTACACATCTGTGTGCCCTACTCAGATAAACAACGTCTATGTGTTTATTCCAGCTTTTATTTCCCAGATAGATTCTATTAACCCTGGTCATGTTCCAACCTGAGCAGGACCACTAGAGGCATGGAAATTCAATATTTCAGTCAAATGATTGGCAGTCTTGCTTTTGGGGGAGACAAAGACTCCTGATTCCTCTGATCCCCACCGGCAGGTAGTCAATGGCCCTGTGGAAAAGTCAGGATATCAGAAGTAACTTTGGCATCACTGGCAACCAACTGCTCCTGCTGGTGCTAGTGAGAGCCCTACTCACACCCCAGGGAAGGAGTCAAATTGTTTGCATGATGCTGCAGCACTTTTTCAAAAGAACTAAGAACTGTCCTTAGAGAAATCCTGACCTGAGAAGCCACACTGCACTCCAACTATATCAGCTTTCTAACCGTATTCTAACTGCAACCTAACTTGCTGTAAAAAGTCATGCAAAAAAGAATAACACTTTAAGGAAACTCATTTTGATTCCTTCATCAGTTCAATGCTGACTGATGTTCTGAAAAGACATCCATGGACTTGTGGAGCATCTCAGAATGTAACAAGCTATTTCCTTTTGGCTGATGCATGCGCCTTCTGTTTATCCTAAACATGCAATTACACCCTTCCCCCCAAAAGGTTGCAAATGAAATAAGTTGAATTGCATGTAACTGCCATTAGCTTGTTGTGGAAAAAACCCCCCCGACAACCCACAAACAACAAAACCAACCAACCACTTATGAAACCTTGTTTCTCTTGGCTTTGTATCTTGAGTTTGGATTATTTCATGTCCATTAGGATACAAGCTTTGATTAAAACTTTTCCCATGGTGTGGGTGGTTACAAAGTCTCTTGTTCATGAGAAATCACTGGTGGCTAATAATACAGTCTTATATTTGATGCAACTTGTCCTCTGGGGAGGAGGATGTGTGTACCATTCTGGGTTCCTGTACTCTATCTAACCACCCTTATGCCCAGAGCTTCAAGGATGCTGTGCCTGTGCAATATCCCTTCACCAAATCTGCATCCATTGGCCAGATTAAGTCTAAATCACAAGGAGGAATAAACAGACATATTTAGGCACACAGCACGCGATCCTATAATCCTCCTTTACACAAGAAACCAAGTTAAAAAATATTTCAAAATCAGGATACAAATTAACAGAAGGATGCAACTTAAAAGTAAAACCAGATGACTTACATCATCACTCCAATTATTGACATTGCAGTACTTAATTTTGATTTTGATGTTAATTGCACCAAAAAGCAAGGCTAAAGCCAAGAAAATTTGGAAGGCAATGCCTCGCTAAACAAGACAAAACAGGCTTGAGGTGAGAAAGGGCAGAAATGAGAAAATAGCTAACCTAAAAGGAAAGTCATCCCCTTTGTGGAATAAACCTCTAACGCTGCCAGGCTGCCCTAAATCCTGCTACAGCTCCTGCCCCCATCCTGTAACTACTTCCATGACTCATGTTCCCTCCTTCATCCTGTTAGTAATCCTGCTCCTGTATCTTGCTTCTAACCATTTCAGTAATCCCCACCCTTTCTGTTAGGGATATGACTCCCCAAATTTTGCTTAAAGAAACACTAGCTTGCTTTTCTGCAGCGTGGCTCTTACTTGGCTCCCCACGCCCACCTGGCCACCATCCCCACTGCATGGTGCTCACAGTCCGTGGACAGAAGAGTTGTAAAGGATGTCACAGCACTGCCCAACACTTGGCATCTGTCCTCAGCCTCTTTGGTAGCAAAGGTCCTGAGTACTTGTAATTTCTCAGTCTGTCCTGTCCCCTTCTATCCAGTGCCAACATTCAAATTATAATATGCAGCACCTCCACAGAGAACAAGTGGTTGACTACTTCACCTAGGGCATAAGCATTCAGTACAAGCCTCTGGCTATCCAGTATGGTGTGGAATTATTTTTTAATCTTATTCTGATGAAAAAGCTCATGGGATCTCCTAAACAGTCAGCACATGCTTCCTATGTAATGCATTTCTAAAACTGGGCACAAGCTCAATATTACTGATTTTGCCCATTAGAATTTCTTCTTGTGATACGATCAGGAATTGTGCAAGCTCCCAGCCTGCCCATGGACCAGTTAAACCAGCAAACGTGCAGCTGAGGAGTGACAGTCAGCAGCAGGCTTTGGGAAGAAAGGTAGGAAAAACCACCTTGAGCTATTTATGCCCTGCACAATCCCAAAGGCATCTCCAGCTCCCAGTGAGAATGAGTCCTGAATGCACACACACCACTGGGAGAAAAAGCCTGTTAGTTTTATGATTAGGAAACCGTTTGTTAAGACGCAGGAACAGGGAGCAGTGTCCTTCACAGACCTGTCTGTCTAGTATGAAGTGTGTTTAGCCCAGGAGAGTGTGCTGGGGCATCCCTTCCCTTCCGCAACTCTTCTGAGGCAGAGAGAAGCAACGGGTGAAGCCATTTTTACCTGGGAAAGAGCAGTATTTACCAGAGAAAGCAAAAAAGATGAAGACAAGAGGATGTGATACGCGCAGATCTTTTTCCTCAAGCTGTCAGTTGGAATGAGGTAAATATGCAGTCATCCTCAAACATAACTTCAATCTCTCTCCTCCTTTCTGAGGTTTTATGCAAACAAAATAAGCCACAATAACTCTTTATTTATTAGCAGGCTTTATGTATTACCAGACAAAAGATTTAAGGACATGGAGTGACATCCCCCCAGTCTCACCCTCAGTTCTTCTACCTTTCTCTCAGCACTTGGACGACCAAAAGAGACAGAGTAAAAACACAGGACTGGTGCAGCCTCAGACAGCTTCCTCAAAGGTGCACTGCTCCAGTCCCTGGACCACACACATCCAGTCCCTTACACCCTATCAAAACCACAGCTCTGGTGGGACTGCACACGACCAGGGTGGGATTGATGAAAACTAACAATCCTCACCCTTTGCCACAGCATTGCCAACATGCACCATCTGGCCCTTCCCGTAGGGCAGGCTGCGAGCCTCTGCCGCGGTTACCCTCTCCATCGCAGGCCAGGCGTCTCACCAAGGGTTCCACGCTTCTGCCCACCCCTCCCCAGCTCGCTCTAAGCCCCTGCCTGTCCCAAGGGGAGCTCATCCACAGCATGCCTGCCTTTTCCTCTCTGTAGCCCTGGCACCAGCTCCCTGTTTCTGGCTGCCCGCGGGACTGCCAGCTCATGACTCCATTCGGTCGGGTGCCAGTCACCTGGCACATCGCTTCTTTTCTCCTTCCTTACCCCTCGCCGATGCTGACCACGATTTTAGCGAGACCTACAGACTTCTCTGAGGCAACGCTACGCGCTCCAGGAGGTGTCAATGCAAGGGCTGGAAAAGGAAACACAGACCCAGCACCCAAGACGGGGAAGCCCCCCACCACTACCCCCGGCCCTCTTTACCATAGCGTCGTAGCGCAGGAGGTTCATGAAGTGGACCGCCTCCCAGCCCTTGAAGCGGGAGAACCACACCGTGCCCTGGTACTGGTCTCCGGCGTCCAGCAGCAGCACGTTACGGTGCGCGGCCCGCTCCGCCGCCACCAGCGCCGCTCTCCGCGCCACTCCGCCGAAGCAGCCGGCCGCCCGCTGCGCGCCCGCGCAGCCCCGCGCTCCCGCGCCCTGCGCCTCCACGCGCCCGTGGACATCGTTGGTGTGCAGCAGGGTCAGCCGCAGCTCCGCCGCCGCGCACAGCACCGCCACCGCCGCCACCGCCGCCGCGCACAGGCTCAGCGCGCCCGCCCGCCCCGCCATGCAGCGGGGACTCCGCTCCGCGGGGCCGGTACAAAGGGTGGCTGCGGCGGGGAGGGCTGGCGGGGAACCCGTGCAGGTTGCGCGCCGCCCCGCGGAGCCTCCAGCCGCGACCCGCCCGCAGCGGAGGTGCTGAGTGCCCGTGTGGCGCGGAAGCCGCAGGTGCTCCGCGTCTGCTGGGCGTGAGCAAGGGCGCGGAGCGGCCGCCCGGGACTGCCGGGCTCGCTCTTCTCCGTGCCTCGGTTCGCTGCCTGCTGGGGCTTGGGGATCGCTCAGCCCCGGGGCCTGCCCTGCCCCGTCCTCCCTCTGCCGTCCCTCAGCGCGGCACAGCAGGGGCTGCACGGAGATGGGCTCCAGCCCGCTGCTGGAGGTCAGAGATGCGCATTCAGCCAGCAGCAACAGGACAAACTCCAGTGCTTACAGGGAGCCTTGGTGAATGTTTAGTACGCTGAGTTTCCAAACCCTCACATGAAAATGCTTGTTTTCAACCTCTCTCTTTTTTCTGCAACAATGCTTAAAATACAGAGTGCTATTTCAGGCCTAAAAAGAGGTACGCTACTTTTAAGGTGGGTTTAATTATAACTCTACTGTTCTTAGTGTAGATCCTTGAATTGCTTTCAAGATTTTCCTTCTTTGGTAAAATACTAAGTTTTTGTGGTTTGGCACATGTATGCTGAAGAGGAGACCCGCTGATGCCTTAAATATACAACCCAAGAGGTGTACAGCATGGGGTGATAGCCACTTCAGCAACTCAGACTGATTGTTGGCCCCACTTGCTCCTTGAAAGTCACACACCCACTGTGTGGGTCCACATCTACCACTGTTAAATGACAAAATTACCTGGAGAAAGGGATTTTTCAAAGTTAGCTTTCAGAGTGCTGTAACTGCCATATACTTTCTTGCAACCTTTGGAGAATTGCACATTGTAAGCAGTGTCTGGTTGGCTTTTCTTGAAACCAGAAGTTTCACGAGCATGTAGAGAAGTGACCCTTTCTCACAGCATTACAGAGGCTGTATGAGTTGCTGTCTCCTTTCCACCAGATGATGTCATGCCCTGGTTTCCTGGGCACCCAAAGTCCACGGGATGGAATCTGAACTCATTTGGTCTGTTTGTTTCCTCACATGGCTGGAAAGTGAATGAACATGTATTTCCTTCCATGATGGCTATGCTCCACTGCCCCTGTACTCCCATACATGACTTGAATTAAACCAGCTGTGAGGTATCTTCTCATTTCCTTGGATGGCTGTGCTGTGCACTGCCTACCCCATCCCTGGGGAATCCCTCATTTCATGAGTTATGCCAGCAAAATCTGGAGCTGTGCTTCCTGTCCTCTGCAAATCCCCTTTGCTTGCTCTTCCCTCCTCTGCTGGCCTGTGCCGATGGCCCATCTGGGATTCAGTTCAAAGCCAAGACACATTTGGGTGTCCACAAGCAGGTGCCTACATGTGCTCTAATGTGCTCAAGTTTTCACTGTGGCCAATCGAAATCCTGTTGGGACAGTCACTGCCACTTAGGGAGTCATAAGGTCCCTAAAGCAGACACATCAGCTGGGACTCATCACCTGAACAAAGATGCTGGTGCTGTTTGGTGGTCTCCGAGTCTCTCTCCAGAAAGGAGAATCTTGTGTTGTGTCTGCTAGCCTCATGTGGCTGTCTTGGATGTCTGAATGTCTTGTTATGGACAACTGAGTGTATTGTGCCATGGCTGGTCTGCTGGGTTGCTCTTTGGGATGTATTCCCTGTACTGACTAGATCTCCACTGACTTTACGAATTTGAACAGCTCACCACATGTAGAAAATAAACACCAGTCCTTAGTTCAGCCGCACCAGTTCATCTGGGTCCAGTGGCTCTGTGCTGAACCTGCAATATAGCAACACCAGCATTACCAAGTGGCCCAAATCTGCTAGGAAGTCAGCTGTGCAAAAAACAAAGACAACTCTGGCCACTCGGTCTGCTTTTGGACAGCCAAGCTTGCATGCCTGTGTGCACCAAGCACCATTTATGCCGTTGGCATCTGCCTGGCTTTGTCTTCTTTCCTAATCAACCACTGTTCCCAGCCACAGCATTTCTAAACAGATGCTGGTTCTGCTCACCACAGCTCCGTGCAAACACAGAAAGACAGCAAAAAAATAAAGCAAGCAGAATGTGCTTGCATAGCCAGTACTGTCTTTGGCTTGTAAAGCCCAGACCCACACCAAACTCCACTGAGCTCTTCATGCCTGGGACAGGTTTCAGTCTGGTCCAGGAGAGTATATCAGAAACAGCCTGAGCTGTCCTGAAGAGCCACTGCACCTTGTGTGCCAGAGATGGACAATGGAGTACTTGGGGGCCAGAGGGGCCACCCAGACTGTTGTGCCTGCTGGTGTTGGCTGTTTATGATGTCTTCCTTATTAAGCTTCTCAGTCTGATTCTGCAAAGACCTCATCTCATGTAACATTCATCTACAAGTTGATCGGACACATAAATTAGCATCCTCTTGCTGTGCTTAGGGCTCTGACAACAGTGCCTTTACCCTGGGAAGCAGTTTCCTGGATATTAATTAAGGCAAGAAGAGGACATTATGTGGAACCAACCTTGTGCTAAAAGGTCTGCTCCAGAACCATGTTGGGATGCCCACAGCAGAGATATCCAAGCCCAGGAATGTGTTACCAAAACAGGATGTCCTCTAGATACCTTATCTACCCGGTCTGATTGTAGCCTCTCCAGCCGACCACTGGTGTTTTATGGAAAAACATAACATTATGAAAATACACAGAAATATACTTGAGTGCTGGAACTGAAGCTAGAGAAGACAAGAGAGCACTAGAAAATGTGTGTCTAACAAGTCTATGTGAAAGAGAGTGAGCTAGAGAGGAAAGAAGTGCTTCATGCATAGCTTAATTGTCTTCTTCCTTCCTCCCCTTCTGCTCCTCTGAAAGAAGTGATTAAGCCATGCTCCAGGATGTCAGTGGTACATCCTGTAACAGTGGAGATCAGTCTTTGTATTCAGCACTGGCATGTGTCTCAGGAAGGCTCTCTCAAAAGCTCTCACACAGGACTGGGCAGAAGTGTTGCAAACCTTTGGCTGGGCAAGGGTGAATTCCACAGCCAGCCAGGAGTACCTTGAGAAACCATGGATATTACCTCTCCTTTGTGGCGGTTTCCTTCTAGGAACTGGATTGCTCTGTATTGTCCCCCTAGGTAACTCAGCAGAGCTGTACAGGCAGCAAGCTCTTAATCTTACTCGGGAAGCCAGCATAGGACAGAGGATAATGAATCTGTCCTGACTTTTGGGATTAAATGTTATTAGAAGTAATTTCTGGAGCTTCTGCAGAGGGCTTCCAAAAGGCTTCTTTTGTCACTGTATTTCTTCCTGGCATCGCTGTCACAGGACCCAGCAGCTCACATCAGGCATTACAACATAGTTGCTTTCAAAATACTCTGCAATAGGCCAAGCATAGTCCAATCAGCTGCACTGGGTGACTTCTAGAGGAACTCAGGGCAGTGAGGCCAAGGGAGCCATCTCTTCAGGGACTGGCTCTGAGATGACTAAGAACTGGCACAGCCTCTCGCAGCCAGCTGGGTAAATGTCCCACATAGGTGGAATTTCTTGTGCTCTACCACAAGCCTTCCAGGGTGGTCTGGCTTAAAAGCCAACTGAGCTGCTAGCAGTGGTAGTTCCTGGCATTTCCCTGCTTGGAGGTGTTGCAGGAATAACCAGGCTTCCCTTGTCAGCCTTCACATAGAAAGGGGCTTTCTCTGCTGTCCTTCAGCTGTATGATTGATAGAGTCTAAACTGAGGTCAGCCACTTCTTCCCCAAGAGCGAGAACCTAGAAACAACAAACTGTCTCAGCAGACTTCAGAAGACTGCCAGTGGTATAAACAATGTCACTGGCTTCTCATACAGCTCATCACCTCCATGCATGGCTTACTTTTGCCTCAGCTCACATAATCTCTGAGACATGCTGTCATTGCTTTTCCAGGACTGAACAAGTCTTACTTCCTCCTTGAGTAGACTTCCACGACTGTGGCAGTGGTCTCTTAGGTGAGCCTTAGAGGACAGAACAACCCCCCATGCTGTTACTTCCCTCAGTAAATCCTGTGGACATCAGTCTCATTCCCATCCTGGTGGAGTGGGGATCCTCATCCCTTATCTCTCCTGCGTATGTCTTACAAGTATGAATTTTAATTGTAATGCTTAGTCTGAACAGACTCATTCCCTTTTGATGCAAGTACATTTCTTTCTTTTCTTGAGATGACTAATGGTTATCACCAGTATCACCGGGACCTCCTGAGCGCAGTGCCTAGATTCAAATGTGTATCTCAGGTATACAGCAATCCATTTTTACCTGGCTGGAAACCATGATGATACTGGTATTTATTGCCTGCTCTCCAGAAGTGCTTAGATTCCAACCCAAGAAGTGTATCAGATGTTTGGTGTTACTGAGACAGGACACAAAAAACAGCTCTTAGGCCAGAGTTTACAGTCCAAATTAAAGAGTACATGGAGCAATATGCTGGGCAGGTAAAAGTATCAGATGGAAAAAAGGGTCTGGGAAAGATAATGTAGAAATCTAAAATAAAACAAATGTTGAGATCAGAGTTGGATTTTACTTACACTTTCATTGTTCTGTCAGAAAACAGAGTTTGGAAATCAAATCCGCAGACTGCGTCTCTTCTTGCCTGACCTGTTAAATTGGGTAGTTGCGTATTTTGCACCTGCCATTAACAAAGTATGTTGCTTGTCACTAACAATGTGAAATATCATGATATTTTTTATGCCGCAATGCAAAATAGCTAGCTCTTAAATACATCTCCCATGAGGAAACAGCTAACAAGTTGTCATAGCAGAGAAACAGGCATCCTACCTCTCATGGGCACCTACTTTAGAGTAAAATCTCTGTTGACTGGAGCAAGTCTAGATGACTGAAATTATGTCAGGCAAATCCCGTGTGCATACATGATGTAATCACACCTTTCAACAAACACATGCGATCTTACACACACACAGCATGCATCATAGTGGTATATAAAATTACAAATGAAGACGTTAAAATGCAGGAAATCTCACAGCCAAAGGTGGCTATACAATCTTAATTTGATTTCACTGTGCGTATGTGTTATGATTGTGTTTTAATTATAAAATCTTAAAATATGTTTTCCAATTGGACTTCTGATTCATGTAGTGTGAAGTTGTTGCAGAGACTTATGAATGAAGTGAGACCAATAATATACTTAGATTAATTTTACAAAACAAATTAAAGCTCCATCAACATTTGGTGGACCACAGATTCAGGATGTCAGATGTAACCATTACAACACAACTGACTTAAGAATTCTTCAGGTTTTAGAAGGGTAGCCCAAAATGCACTTTCACTCACTTAGTAAGGTGAGGGCTCTTAACCCTGGGCAGCATCCTAACTGAGAGGGAGAGCCACTGACTGCAGACTCACTGCTCTGAGGAGGACTGGCTCAACTCACCCTCCAGTGGGGTCCCATTTGTACCCTAGTCAAATATGATCCAGCCATGTTAGCCTTCACTGGCTAGGTGATGTCACCTTCTGTGCCATGACTGCCACCATGCCATGATGAGGGTTTGCCCGCACAGGGGACAGTCAGCGTTATAGAAAATGTTATATAACTTTATATAAATGAGGTCAGCATGAAATAATTGAGGTCAGTCCCAGTCCATCAGTGGGAGGGCCTCAAACTCTGCTAAGGCAGGTGCACCTGCCATAGGGCAGGCTATGGAACCCCTCACTGCTGTACCTCTGTGTTACCAGAATGTCATTTATACTTCTGCAACAGATGAGGTATGAAGGGAGGGAAAGTACCCTCCTTTACTTCACAAACTTTATCACACCCAAAACAAGCTGTTCCCATACAAGAATGAAACAGAACTGCAGAGGAGAAATAGCAGGAAGCCATGTATTCCAACACCCTACCATAACACCTTTTCACAGGGGACCAGGTAAAACCAATTTTAATGCTGGCATTGCCTGATTTTTTTAGATTTGACTGCATGACCTTAACAAGGATTTAAAAAATCATTTCGTCCTAGGGTTTTTTAAAAAGCAAATGAGAATGAAACAAAACCAAAAGTTCTATCAAGGGGCAGCATGTTGTGGTACCACAGTTGGTTTGGAACCTCTAAACCCACAGTAAAGGCCTCTTCATGCTGACTTCTGCCAAGATGACAGATGGTGATAGCATGTTTTCATCCTTTGAGATGCAAGGTCAGATACTAGGTCAGATATGGGGTTGCACAGAGACTTGCAGGAAGCAGAACAATGTCACATAAACACCCCAAGGCCTCTGTAGAGAGATGGACTTCCCTGATTAACAGAATGCCCTTTCTGCTTGTTCCTTCCCTCTTTGTTCACTCCTGTCTCATCTCTTCCAGCATGTTTTTTGTTTCTGCCCGCCGCTGTCTCTCGCTCCAGGTACTAATCCCTTTCTCTTTGCCTGTGCTGCCTCTCATTTCATTCTCTGCTCTGTCAGTCCTGAGTTCATCTGATCTCGCTGTCCTGCCCTACCACCATGCTACCAGTCAACTCACTGTTTCTTCAGCTAACCCTCCACTCTTCATCACATGTCTGGCTTGAAACTTCCCAGCTCCTGCTTCCAACTCCAGTCCCAGATTCTTTCTCCTACTTCCCACTCCAAAACATTTATATTGAAAAATACAGCCAATCCCTTAAGAGTATTTGAGTGTTATTCAAAATGCGTAAGTGGAAAGGTGTCATTCTTTTTGGGGGAGCTTTGCTTGTTTGCAGCTAACGCCTATTATTCAATCAGAAGGCAAACGGTTCAAGCCGCCGTGCTCAGGCACTGTTCGCCTGGGGCATGCTGCACTCTGCTGGATGTGTCTAGTTCCGCCACTTGCATTTTTGAGTTCCCCGTTTTCCAGCAATTAGTTTGTATTCAGCACTTTTCAGTACAAGTACAGTTCCAGCACAGATCATTTCTACTTTGCAGCACTCGTTTTCATGAAAGCTGACATCCGTTTTTCTGACTTGGCTTCCATTATACTCATATCCTAAGATATAAGAAAATCAGTGGAAGAAAAAAAAAGATGAAGAAGTGGAAATATATTTGGCCATCCAGGTGTTTCCTCTGTGTTTACCAGACCTCGGTTCTGCAAGTGCTATCTCTTGTGAGACAGGTCTCCACAGTCCATGCCCCTTTGACCAAACATCCCAACTATGATAGGCTCCAGGCATCTTTCTGTAGCTCCTCTTCCTTAGAAGCATCGCTAAGGAAAAGTCTGCATGGAATTTGCAAGCAATCAAGGACTCAACTGGTCTAATTAAAACAGAATGTACTAAGAATGTACAGGAAAACTGGGGTGGACCAAAAGGACTTGTCTGAGTAACTAACTCAGTTTACTCAGCAAATGTCAGGCTAGGGAGGTACATCTTGGATTCATTATAAAGGAAGCAATATCTTACTTGTCCCCCGCTCCTATCCTCAGGCAGATGTCAGCAAGACGATCTCTTCCTTCCTCTCTGATCCTCCTGACTACAGCATCTCAGAGACACAGCCTGTAGTGTCCAACGTTTCTTGTCCCTGCTGCTCCCACAAACACCATTCCTTTATAGCCTGTGACCACTTTTGATGTTCAAGTTGTGACAGATTTCATTACCTTGTAACATGGGCTGGTTGCAGTTGTATTTCAACAATGAAATGTCTGCACCATCTGGGATAAGAGTCTCCCTTCTTTCTACAGTGGTTAACACCTTCTAACATGACCCTCATCCCTGCCCCCTCCAGCTAACTCTGGAGTTATATTTCCCAATTTCCTTTCTCAGAACTTGGCATTTCAAAGCCTCTTTGATCTTGCCATCACCTCGGCATGCCTGAAGGGTAAAGATGTGTAGGCCATGGTTTGCATGTCAGTCTCCCCTCATTCAAGGTGTTGGACTGGATAGGTCGATTTGTCCATAAAGCAACAAGGCTGGTATTTTCATACCATTTCATTATTGATACTTCTTCTCCATAACACGATGAACTATTGACAAATTAAAGTCCATCCATCCCAGTGGCTAGGGAATTTACTGCCTTACAGTCCATGGAGTTCTGTTTCTGGACTGTGTTTAATTCTGTATTTATCCTGTCTAATGATACGCATTTGATTTCTGGTTTACCTGAATTGTCAGCAGAGCAAAAGAGGATTCTACCAGTGGAATGACAAGCAAAACAAAAGTACAGTACTGCACTTCTGACTCCTTATTTATGGCAGAGATGGGATGCAGGATCTGAAAGGTCTCACCTATAAAGGGCAAGTCCAATCAAATTTAGAATTAAAATATTTAATTATGTGTTTGCACAGGGATGGTATCACACTACTTAGCTGGTAATATCTCTTAAAAGTATAAATGGCTTTAATTTTGCTCCGACAGTGCTATACAGCAACAAAAGGCAGTATTTTGTTCTACAGAAACCCAGGACCATTTCAAGCAATAAAAATTTCACTATAGGATAACCTCAAAAATCAGTCATTCTTTCCCTAGCTCCAGCTCTGGTACCTTCCTTCTGATGCTGTCCCTAACATAAGCACTTTTCTGTCCCCAAAGGCCATAAACACAGGCAGGACCCAGTAGACCTCTTCTTTTGCCATATTATTTTGCACATTCATAAACCAGCTGCTGTTTCTGAGCTATTCCCATACAGCTTAGCATGATGGCCAGAAGGCTCCTCTTAGAAAATTACAAGTATTTCCCCTTAGCTCATCCCTTTCACCATCCATCTCACATTTTGGAAACAGTTTTCATTAAGCAGCTATGTGCTTATTCTGCCCGTTGATATGTTACTGCTGTAACTAAACAGTAACAGTAGGTATTGCACACTGATAGATGTAGATACCCGAGATACTGGGATTTCAGAACAGAACTGGGATCTCTTGGTACTTGTGATGCCAGATGGGTTTGGTGACATTATTATTGTTGTCATTATTATTATTCTTCCACTAGACAATTATGACTTTTAGATCAAGATGTTATGCTTAAAGGATCAGTTTTCATTAATCTTGATTGAAAAGCGTCTTGGAAAGATGCTAAGAGTTACTACCATAACCCATTTCACATTTTGAATTGATATTTAAAAAAATACATTGGAAGCGCACATTCATTTGGAATTTTAGCTAATTTATGATGAAATGGGTGGAAAAGTGTTCAGGTAAAAATAAAGCATCCTTTGCGTTTTTAAGTGGACCTGGCTTATTTTCTATTCAGATTACTGATTCACAAAAATGTTTAGAGCATTGCCTTTTTGACTGGCTTTAGAGCAGGACCTCCAGTTTTGTGCTGTAACCCTTCCTGAACATCTACAGTGCAAGGGGTGGGCAGTCCTGTGGGTGACAACAACCCTGCTTGGGACGAGCGAGAGAGAGAACAAAATAAATGTGGAGAAGCAGCCAGGCCGCGAGGCAGGATCTGGACTCAGATGGACTTGGAACAAGTCCCGGGAGGTACACCAAAAAGCCCCCAGGCTTGGCACAGCACCCCAACATCTTCAAAATGGGGGCCCTTTGGCAGCTCCCTCCCAGGCTGTTTTCCAGCCTTTTCTAGTGTTGAGGGCACGGAGCGCTCCAGGCAAAGCCATGGCGAGCTCCAGCTCCCATTGATGTCTAGGCACACTTCGTGTGTTCAACGTGCTGCTAAGGCTCCCTCCGCTGCCCTCCGCGCCCGCGCACCTCCGCCGCCCCCTGCGCGCACCTGCGTACCTGCGTCCCACACCCGCTGCATTCCCGCCGCTCCACAGCGGAGCCCCCGAGCCTCACCTGGCAGCGGCGAGGCGGGGCGCTCTGGGCCCGGGGGAAGCCGTCTCCCTGCGGGACGCGGCGCATCGCGGCTCCGAGCCGCACCGCAGCACCCGGGCGAGCGGCGGAGGGGGAGGGAGCGCTTGCTCCTCAGGGCGCCTTTCCCCCGACCTCCATGAGAGGGGGCTCCGGCTCTTCTCGTGCCTCGGGGTTCCCAGCGCGGCCTCCTTCCTGTAGCCCGGGCGGAGGATGAAGCTTTTGGACACGGTAACAGGCGGGAGCGTTAGCGTGGAACTTAATTAGGCGGCACTTTGAGGGAAGCAGCAGTAGGTTTCCCCTTTCCTGTCGGTACCGGAGGAATTGCTGCTCCCTTCCTGGGGGGCTGATGCCAGGGCACAGCAGCAGCTGTGTATAGGTGGACCTGGGGCGGCAAGTGGCGGGAGCTCCTTGCTTGAAGCATCCCCTTGGCACCCTCCGGCATGGAGAAAACCTCTCGTAATAGAAATACTATATGCATCTCATTATATGTATAATTATAAGGGGTTTAATCAGCTTTTCCTTTGGGAGGCAAGACTAGCAGTAGGAACCTTTGTCAGCAAGGGAGCCTCAGGGGTCTGGGGGAACTCCTGGCAGCATGCCCTGTCATGTCGGGTCTCGCTCCGCTGCTGGACAGTGCACAAGAGGGCCAGTCATCTCTAGAAATGCATGTTGCCAAGGAGAGGCCTCATACTCCAGGTCAGTGTTGGGATAGTCCCAGTCTGAGTCTGAGACGATTGCCACCCCAGGTGGAAAAGGGACACTCCAACCATAGTTCCCAAGTACTGCTGCATTTCAGTATATCTAGGGTCCTGCAGTAGATGTAAAACTGGGATTAAAGCTGGCACAGGAAAGGCTTGCTGCTTGTCTCTTTCATCCTAAAATGTTATCTTCTGCTTTCCTCCAGTCCTGCCACTCATTCAGTTGAAGGGAGAGATGTGAATCTAGTATCTAGTGGGCATAGTGGTTCTCTTCACAGAAAGCTCCAAGTCTGTGCCCTCTTCCAGCTATTTTGGAAGGGCAGTTGATATTATAGGTGATAAAATTTAAAGTGATAAGTAACCCTCAGATGCTGAATACCTAAAGGTAAAATCACAGGTGATGGTGGTGAAATAAATTGATTTCCTGTTTTCTCACAGTTCTGTTGTAGATATGGTGTTCTAAGGATGCAAGTGAATCAAGGTTTGTAGAGAGATTTAACATATTATATTAGGTTAGCTTATATAGCTGGAAAATCACGTATAATCTCTTGGGCATTTAAGCACTTATTAAGAGAGGTTGCCTGTTTTTTCCAGTTATATCCTGTTTTCAGGTGTTCAGCTGAATATCTGAATTTCCAGGTGTCTGAATTTGTCAGAGCCTTTCAAGGCCTTTCTCACATTCTGTTGTAGAAAACCTCTAATTTATGTGAAATTTCCTTTGACTTCTAAAACTAGATGTATGCATAAGCAGTGCTCTGATTGCATCCCTAATATGTGTGTGTGTGTACCCTTAAATATCAATAGAAAGAACTGAAACAGAAGGAGAAATATGCAGAAAAGTTATTTCCAGCAAAGCAAGTCGATTATCAAAATATTTAAGCATACAGAAGACTGTAAATATATAGCGCAGGAAGTGAAGACGTTTTGTATTGCATAAACGACTTAGGATGTACCACTTTCCAGTCAACCTTACTTCCCAGTAATAGATACTAACCATCAGAGGGCACTCCTGAACCTACAAAGAATTAATGTGGTTTGTTAGGACAATAGTGAACAGTCAGAATTTCCTAATCTGGAAACATGCTTTACATGATTTATATCCCATTGGCATCTGGATTATGAGTCAACAGATGATAAAGTCAGATATTTATGACACCTCCATTTACCACCCTTTACAGCACAGTGCTAAATACCGTATAACTCATGCACTTGATTTAAAAGTCACTTGCAGCATAGTAGTTCTAGCGATTTCTTCACAATATAATACAGTACTTAGCTCAGGCTGTGAAGGAAGTTTGCTAAAATAAATGATTAACAATAAGGTCTGTGCTTCTTTAGCAATATCCTTAGTGTTTGTATAAGAATGTTAGTCCAGGTCAAGATGCTGTGTCTGGTATAGTACAGTATGTTCTTACTGACATTCACCTAGGAGCAGCTTCTTTGGCCGTATGTGAGAGGAGAGGCCATCAGACAGGTTAGGTGTGTGATTAAAGGAGGAGTGTGTTAAGCTTTAATATTTTCTTTCATATGGTCTTACACCCCTGTGAATTTTGCCTTATGTGTCCTTTTGTAGGAGTATCTTTTGGTTTTTTTTCCCCTGTGAGAAACATTCCTAAAGTATGCATTTCTTTTTCTTTCTTTCTGACTTTGTAACAGCATGCTCACAAAACTGGTAAATAAACTGCCAAAATGTTGTTGGATGTTTTTTTCCCCCCATGCCCTGATGGCAACCCCTGCCTCTAAGACAGGCATATAAATTGGGGGTACCTGTCATACCTTCCCCCTCCAGCATATTAGCTGTGAGAATAGGCAACTTCATGCAGTTAGTTATGCCCACTTTCCTTGTAACAGTGTCAAGACTGCATAGAGAGATATATAAGAAGCAGAGGAAACAGCAGGCACTGCTTACATGTATGATCCAACACCTCATGGGTAGGATTCTTTTTCGGTCTCTGGGATCTGAATTTGTCCTAGTGTTCTCATCTGTGTTTTATCTGACAGTCATGCTGGTGCTGGAACCCAGCAAAAGATTTCCATTTTAATGGGTAGATTCTGTTGCATCTTTCTGGGGGGAGACAGGTTTGGACTGTGTATGCAGAGATCTGTTGTGCCATTCAGTTTACCTGCAGTACTCAGCTGTAGAGCTTCATCAACATCAAGTGGTTTTAACAGAGTTGGAATTGCTCCATGCTACTGTGATGATACAGGTTGGGTTGACATCTAGCTTGACTCAAAATCCCAAATCCCAACACAAATCAGTATGCCTTCGGAAGAGTGACGGAGAGAATTTGCTGGCTTTTGCCACTGCCATTCAGTGTCAGCTGATGGCTGGGAAGCTAACAGTGTAGGCAGTTTCAAAGAGAGTTTTTAAGTTGTCTGGAGTGCAAAAGGGAAAGTTGTCTCCTTGAAATTGTCACAATAGGTTTATTAAATTTTAATATTCTAGAATTCATTTGCATGGTAAAGCAATGGGAAATAACTTAAAAGAGGTCTGGTTACTTATTACTGTCACTGATATAGATGACAGAAAAGCCCAATATGAGCATATTGTTGTTAGGACTAAAACATCTTGTTTCCTGTATATGTAACTTACTGTTGAGTGCTTGGGATTTCAGGAAGTATTGCTGTTGAGTCAGCTGTCTGTTTACAGTCTAAATTCAGAAGTGCTTCTAACTAAGCAAATTCATGCAGAACTTTTCTGTGGCTTGTTGAAGTGTCTTCGCTGATAGCAAAGGATATGAAAACAAAAGTGTGGGTTGGGAAGACTGAAGGGAAGACATGCCAAAAGCTGATTTCTCTTCAGCAGGTCCAACGTTTCCAAGCTGGGAACAAGAACTATTTTTAATGGCCTGGCACGCTCCTGGGGAGCTGCCTGAGGACTGCGTGTGTACACACTGAGCTCCCAGAGGTTTACTGGAAGCTTGTAGGCACAGATAGCCTCTGGACAGGGTGAAGTTTTGGTTCCATCAAGGATGAATGGTGGCTAAGGTGAGCAGAGCCAAGCAATTGTCACCTGTTGGCAGGATACTTGGACTCCTTGCTTTAGGCCTTGCTCAAATACTCAAATCCCATCTCAGCTCCTCTGTCCAGCCTATGGGGAGAGTTGGGCAGTTCTGATGGCTTCTGGAGAACAACTCAGAGTCTAAATAAGACAGTGGGCAGGGAAATACCTAAAAGAATAAGGAATAGAATTTGGGTTTTGTCGATAGGAAACATGGACTGAATGTCCCCATGTGTAGAGAACTGAGATTTGTGCAGAATTGAGGCTATTAAAGTGTGATTCTTACGTTAAGTAGTTGTCTCTCCCACCTTGTGGAGGGAAGTTCACAGCTGAACTGCTGATAAAGAGGCCAAAGCCAGTCATGCTACTCATGAGAGGGTCAATACCCAACAGATCTCAGGATCAATGTGGTCAGGGGCCAAGAACTGATGTGGACAATTAAGCTTTGTGGGTTTGGAAAAGCCCATCCCTCCTGTTTTGACATCACTTCTAACGCTCCCTTAGAAGAACAGTGCAACAGGTTTTCTGTGGTTCAGACTCACAGATTACTGTGTATTTGGTTTTGACTTTTTTTTTTTCACCCATGGGAAATTATGACAAAGAGCAATTGTTACTTGGCTAGAAAATTACTGTAAACTGCCTGGTGTTGACTGTCCATTTCAAAAGTATTTTTCTTATCAGTGTATCCTTTCTTTTATATTTTTCTCACACTTTCATAAGATTTATTAAATGCCCGCCTGCTGAAAACAGTTCTGCAGTGATTTCTGCTCCTCTTAAATCAAGGGCAGCAGTCACAGGACTTACACTGATCTGATCATAGGACTGCTTTTTATATTTACTTGAAATGATACATTTGTGGGGAAAAATGATCCACGAATAATGAGATTGTATGAAATTCAGAGGTATAGTCCATCCAAATATGGACTTAAAGGGATTTAGATGTGATGGCAGACATTAGAGGCTAGCAGTCTGCTACCCTCTGCTGCCCGCAGACCAGAGGTAACGGAATAGAGGTGTTGGGGCACACCAGTTTCTGCCATCTAGCCTAGGTGTGCCTCTTCCCAGTTCTTCCTCCCTCTGGGATTAGGGAGAGGCACACCATGAAGCACTGGTGTCTGCCTCAGCTGGGCCTGAGAAAGCTGATCCATAGAGCCCAAGGAGAGTAAAGAGGTCGTCCAGTGACAGTCTTCAAGTGACCCTGATAAAGCTGAGGTTGTCCTATTTATCAGGACTACAGAAGCTATGTGTGAGGTTGGGTGAAATGCTGGGAGTGTAAAGAGGCTGGAGAAAGCCTGGTGGAGAGCTACCAAGGTGCTTAGAGGCCTGCAGGACATGCCCAGTAGGGAAGGGTGAAGGGTGCTGTGCTTGTAGAGCTTGACAAAGAGTCAGCTATGGGGCAGTCTCATTGCCTGCAACTGCTTGAAGGCAAGGTATAGAGGTGATGAAGCCAAACCCTTTTTGGTAGTTTCAAATAGCAAAAACGGAACACAGCACCAAATTGTGTCTTTGGAGGTTAGAATGGAAGTTAGGAGTGATCTTTTCTCATGGGGGGTAGTGCAGGATTGGAACACAGTACCCAGAGAGGGGGTGTTAATCCTAAAAACTTTCGGGACTTGACTAAACAAAACCATGTCTGACTTGGTGTGATGCTGGTGGTAGTCCTGCAGGCAGGCAGTCGGACTAGATGACCTTCAAGACGGCCCTTAACATCAGCATTTCAGTGATTGTGTGAACAGTGTAAAGGTTTTGCTGAAGTTTGACTTTAAAATAACATACTGTTTGCAAGCAACTTAGAAGAGGTGATTTCTCTATTAAAAACTGTAGGCAAAAGTGTTCACAGAAAACTTACAACACTGCCTCTCTGTGTTTTAAACAATGCTGGTGCAGCTGGAGGTTTTGATTAAAAATTATTTTTGTTTCAAATAATCTTTAAAAAACAAGTTTTGTCACTTAATTCACATGAAATAAAGAACTTTTCTTTTCATACCACTGAATAAGCACTGTAGTTGATTAGGTCCTTCTTATCCAGCATGAATAGCTGCTGCACATGCATGTGTGTATATATATAGGATATCTCTAAAAAGGATAAACGCAAACATTTTTTCACTCAGCAAACTGCTAGCTCTCAGTTGTCACCTCATAACTATAAATAATAGCTTTGGAGGTAGGTATGTTTCAGACAGAGGCACAGAAAGAGCGAGCAAATAGAGTTATTTTTTTCCAATTCGTTGGCACACCATTGTTCCGCTGTGGTCAGTGGTAGGATGTACAAACCGTATTTCAGATTCCATCAGAACCTGTTTTGTATTTATGCTAGGCCAGCGTCGTGTTACTCGACCGACTGCAGGGATGGGAATGATAAGCAGCAGCTCGGACAAGAAGGAAGAAGTGCTCTTCCATCGTTAATAAAGAGGCAGAAACTTGAAACAGAGTCAGACTAAGATGCATGGTTTTAGAACTTTGCCTATGTCAGCTAAGTTTTGTCAAGACAAAAGTGCTAAGAGGAATGTGGGATCGCTTTCACCAGGTTGTCTTCGTCTGAAAAAACAAAGCAGGGAAGTGAGCAAATTTTGACCAGAAATTGAATGTTAGCCACTTCTATGAGTCTTTGAATGTTAACAACTATGTAAGAAATACTATATTGCTGCAGCTTTTCCTCAGTGCATTTGCAGGAAATGCCAAACGGCAATGCTCTCCAGTTTAAAACATGGGAAGGAAAATGCGTGTGTAAATCTGATTACCGGGCTTTTGCAGTATATTTTCTGCCCACTTTAATAAATTTTAGTGAAGAAATTAGCTTTTTTTTTGTTTGTTTGTTGAAGTCAGCTTTCTGCTATAATTTATGTAGGGTGGTAACTGCTGCTGTGGCATCACTGGAGAACAGCAGCGCAGTGGTTGCACATGGCAGTACTCTGGCAATGTCCCGCTGCTCAGATGCACCCCAGTTTGCTCCTGTCACATGAAGAGTGTTTTAAAATGAGCCATCATTTACAGATTCCACCTAGAGGAGTTTTCATCTGGCCCTGCAGCGCGTCTTTATGATCATTTCCTCTGCCGCATATTTACCCTTGGAGAATTATGAAATGCAGAGACCAAGTGGTTGTTTAGGTTCACTGAAATGCACAGGAAGGAATTTTACTGATAATTTCAAATCCCATATTAACTGCATGGAAAAAATATTTAATATCATTAGTAATCTGACCATATAATTCCCTTTGCCACTTTATGGTATATTTTCCAGAAGTTTTAGAGAAGGAGAAAGAAGCAGAAGCCATACTTGAGTCTGACAGAACTCTAAAATTTTGAAGATTTTTTCGTAATGTTAACCTGCCATCTCAGATTCAGAGAGTAATTGTGGATTTCTGATTTTCTGTCAGTGCAGATTAATGCTTTGCAGTTTGCCTACTTGAAGTTGGATTGGCAAAGAAAGTGGCTTTGCTGTTGTTACAGTCATGCCCAGTCAGCTGCGTGGTTGATAAGTGACTATTCAGGCACAGAAAGTCACAACGAAATACAGATCCATTGATTACGCAAAAATTAAGAGCACCATGTGCTCTTTCAAGACAAGTTATGTCAAGCCAGGTTTCAGTTAAGATTCAGTTTTATCTTTAAATTCATTCTTGATCAAGTAATGGACATGCTCAAAAGTTGCATTTTTGCTTATTTTAAGCTTTCATTGTTACAAGTTAGAGAAATCTTCAGGCAAATTACAGTAGAAGTTACTGGTGTTTTATATATGTATCTGTACTTTCCTATTTATTTCAGTACCAAAGGCCCAATGGCAGTTATGTACAGTAATGCAAGTTCTTACACACTTAAGTCTGGTCCTGTGTGTATAATAAATGAGATCTAGTCCGAAGAATTTGGAAAGCCAGGAGGTTGCAGGGTTAGCCTTCTTTGAAATACCAGGGGACTGAGGCCCTGATCCCCAGTCCATTCTTATTTGTGAAAGCACTTCAGCACATATGTACCTCTAGGCATGTGTTTAAGACCCATTGACATCAATGAGACTTTAGCTGATGCTTAACCTCCGAGCATATGCTTAAGTTTCCTGCCGAATAAAGAGGGCCTTGAGCATATGCTTAAAAATACCCTGCTGAATTGCTGATCTCTCTCAGGCCTCCAGCCTGCCCCAAATACAAACCTTTACTTGCTTCTCTAGGTCACTTGTTTTGGCTTGGACTTCAGATTTTTTTCTTCTTTAGCATTTCCTTTTCACTCAGCTGGCCAGATCTATTTTCTACAACCCCCATTATCACACACACATGGTGTTCATTATCACTCCACATTGCTCCACATTACAAAGTCAAGTACCCAGTTGGCTAATTTAATGCTTTCAGTGAAAGTGCTATCTATTTATAGTTTTCTGCAAATTTAAAATCATGGGTGGATGAAACTGTTGTCAGTTAAACAAACATATTGTTTATGTGCAGGTGGTTTGGGATACAAACCTTTCACTATAATCCTTTCGCACTCTTTCACTGTGCAACATTATTGCTGCATTAGGTGGGATATTTTGAAGGTTCCAAAAAGCTTTCCCAGACTTTTGGACAAGCTGTAATTACTGTTGGCCACAGTATTTAGTGCAGAAAAATTTCTTACCAAAAATGCTATTTTGCTTAATCTGATTTTTTTTTTCATAGTTTTACTTTCTTTCCACTGGAAATTTTCAATTTCCCTGCAGCAAATACATCCAAAAATAATTTTCATATTGAATCAATGTTTCAGAATTTGTATTTTTGAATCGGTTTAGTGTGTTGGGAGCTTGGGTGAAAAGAAAAAAAAAAAAAGATATTTGAAGTCAAAGGGAAACAAAACCATTCCTTTAAAAGTCTTAAAAATTTCCCTTGATGGAAACCTACAATTTCAAAGGAAAAAGTTCAAATAAAGATTTTTTTCCCGTAAAACATTTCCCACATGAAAAAGAGGTTTTCGATTTACTTATAGTTAACAGTGCAGAGTTTACCTGTTGTCTTTTACTACTACCAAGAGAAACCTGTGAAAGAATAACGTAAATATGGGGTCACTATTTTGAATTTTTATGCAACAGTCATTATATTAGAAAACTGCACTTATTTGGGTCATGGATGTGAAACTCCCCAGATTAATGGGTCTCAAGGTGAGCGTTTCTTAGGTTTAATAAACATAAATGAGAGCTCCTGAATGTGCCTGCAGCTCATGGATTTCTGTTAAAACATAGGATAATCTTAGCAGTTACCTAGGCACGTATGAAAGGATAATAATCTCCTAGTTCTAACAATTGTCTTTGGAAATTCTAAAGAATTAATTACCTGTTGTTTTTATTATTTGATGTCCACTTTCAGATGTTTACCATTAAACATTTATGACTAAAACTGGTTTCTGCTGCACATGCTGTTTAAATACATTTCTTGGACAAATCCAGAAAACCACCAATCAGTGAACTGAAACTCAAGCTCCTACTCTACTTGTCAAGAGATTCTAGATCCTCATGTTACACCAAAACATAACAAACTGTTAAGACCATTTCATGCTTCGTTGGCTTCAAATAAACCAGAAGTACCCAGAAAAAAGTTTTCTTCAACTTTCATTTGTCTGCATCTGAATTTGCCAAAATTCAGATGTTCTGCACACTTTGCTCTTGGCTTCAGTCACTACATCTAACTGTAGGGCAGTGGATTTTGTTTTCCTTGCAAGTAAGGAACAGAAGAGACATTTTTTCACCAAAGCATTGCGGTTAAGGCATAAAGGGGCATTTGTATTTTACTGCCCTCACAGGCCCACATCATTAGCTTGCAAGGTGTTCCTCCTTGTCAATGGAGGCCAAAGCCTCCCTGTGATGGGGCAGTTTGCAGTATTGTTGCAGGCACACAGATCCCTTGCAAGTGCCAGTAGCTGGCATGATGGACTCCAACATGCATTTTACAAGATTTCAGGACAGATGGGATTCTTAATTCAATGAAAAATTCCTTCTGCCTCCTTATTTTGCTGACTCAGCATATTGTTTGCAGCTGGACCAGAGTGGGAATGCCTGTGTAGAAGAGTTATATGACTTTCTGGCAAAACTAACTAGTATGGAACTAATTGCAGCCCACCCAAACCTAGCAGGAGTCAGGGTTTTCCTTTCAATTAAAAGCATTCTGCTAGAAGGCAGCACACAAGATCTAATGTGTGTGTTGGGATGAATACTTAATAATAGCTTCTGTGGGCTTTTTGGGGGGGGAAGGGTTTTCAGGAATGAAGGCAGGCAGGCCATGGAATTTAAAGAAAAATATTAACTAAAGGGTCCAACTCCAAACCCGAAGCTGGGAATATCTTTCCTGAAAAGAATTTTTCATCTACTAAAGGGATTGATCCAGATAGAAAATGATAAAAGGCCATTATTAATTGGACTGATCTAATTAATTAAAATTCCTATAGCTGGCTGGCACTGCTAATCTTTGCAAGCCCTCTTGTTAGCAACTTTTGAACCCTCTGGATCTTGTGATCTATTGGGCAGGTGTAAGACACTGATTCCATCCAGGTTGTAAAGCAGAGAGAGTGGGGAGGGGAATTAGCTCCTGAAACACAGGGAGTTCTGATTTAGGACAGGAATTTTACTGGGGAAAGCTCAGTAACGGCTTGGCTCAGTTAAACACTATGTTTGTGCTCTTATTACTTGAATTATTCACAAAAGCGACCCATCCCTAGAAGGCTGAAGGATTTGGATTAAATATGGTGGAGGAAAACCTTCAAATCATGCTGTCTTGTCTGCCAGGTGGTAAAAATGAGGTTTGAAGCTGCCTGCTGTGCAAAAGAAATTATGAGCAGGGAAGAGGGGAATGGAAATGAAGCTGTGGAAGAGCAGGGGAGGTGATGTGATCTCTGCAGAAGGATAGGCTAGAAATAGTGATGAGTGAATGATTTACTCTCAACAAGTGGGATAGGGGTCTTTCACAAAGGGCAGAAGAGAGGGAAGGGTAAGAAAAGCTGAGGGAGCCTTTGGTAGAAAGGAGGCTAAGGAAGGTCCATGGTGCTGTGAGGCACTATGGAGGAGGAGCATGGTATGCTTGTGGAAGCTGAAAGACAGACTGAATGTTAATATACCAGAAGTCCCCATGCCAGGGGCTTAAGGAGGGAGGCTGGAGTCTGTATTCAGAGAAAGGACAGCAGGAGCCTTGTGATGGGTTAAAGGTGAGGACCACAGCAACTGTTGCTGGTCAGGCATGGCTGTGGGGAGGGTGAATCAGAAGACTTTAGACCTACTGAGATTTCTGTGGTCCCACTGGGAGGAGCTGGGCTATTCTGCCAACATAAACAGCCATTCTTCCCCTCCTACGTAGCTCATTATTTGGGGTATTGTATGGAGAACCTCTCTTCCTCCTCTTTTAGAAGTGTACCCAATATTCTTTTATGTTTTTTCATGGTTTTGAGTGCTAAGTGAAAAGACCCTGCTGTCTACTGGGGACCACTGGCTGCTTGTGTTGGAAGATCGGTATTTGAATAAGGATTATTTTCCATCCAGTAATAATGGAGAAAGATGTGATCTTAGTATTGTGGTGCAAGTTGCAAAAATAATTCCTGCTTGCTTTGGTAGCTTCATCCTTTGAAGTATCCAGATTGTCTCAGGGGTGTATGTGACCTTACCTTCTAGTTACCAAACTTTTCCGAATGTCGGATTACACTCAACACCAGATTAGGAATGTGCTTGACATTTCTTTATAAGGTGCAGGAAAATATCTGGGTGGAGATGAAAGCAGATACAAGTGTAACTGGGATGTTGGAATAAATTATATATTGCTACTATTACACTTCTCTTCCTGTGCTTTAGCCTACCTTTGTGTTGGAGCTTTGGCTAACATTCAATTGTCTGCATACTTTATGAGAACTCATGAGAAATTTGTTCTTTACAAGTCCAAATCACCACAGAAAAGGGACTGCAACAGTTCACTCTGTAGCATTCACATTCAGAAATAAACTGACAGTCTATTTTTATGTCCAGGTGGCATTGCTGGTGCAGTAAAGTTGCCAATCTGATGTCTATGGACTCCTGGAAATGCCAGTACAGTATCTGATCCTGCTGCTATTTGTATCCAGAATTTATGTGTGGAAAACTGTAGAGCAGCATCTGAAGCTGCTCCAAAATAATTTAGTTATAAAAACATAAATATGGTGAATATTTTACAGAAGGGTGAATGACTGATCATATACCTCAGGAAGATGTATTAACCTTTTTTTACAACACTGAGACAAAACTTTGCAATTTGAAATAGGAAAGAAACAGAAGTTTTCTGGCAGGTGCGGAAGGCTACTCTATGGAAACGTTCAGCTGTAATCATGACACGAATAAGAGGCATCTTCAGGATAATCTCTGAGCATTCAATATTTCTTATTTATTCTTATTCAATAGCATTCTTATGGAGCATTCAGTATTCTTTTGGTATGGCTTTTGTTAATATATTGTTGGTTTTCTTAGGCAGAATGGGTCTTCATGTTTGTCACAATTTTAACCTTTTTAACTAAGCTCAATTCAATGAGCAGAAAAGTAAACTAGGTGTATCTGTTGAATGGTCTGTTTACTTTGCTAATATGTTTTGTATTTTTTTACTGTTCTTAACCTTTTTCTTGAACAGTCTCCAATTCCCAGCTGAGGGGGGTTAAAGGGACTGTTTCATTTATCTCTTGCATCTTCCTTATTTGAGCCTTAGTTCTGGAACTCATAAAAATAGCCATTGCCTGTATCTTCTCCTCAGCAAGTGCTGCTCTGCTTTTCTGTCTTAGCAAGTTCCTTCTCTCTGGCCATTGTCTCATTACTTTCAGCAAACCATCACTCCCGTCTTTTATTCTGCTCTTTACACAGAGCGCTCTCTCTGCATGTGCTCTCTGCTATTTTCAGACTCTTTATGCTTTTCCTTATGGTACAGTAGGGTTGTCTGCTTCTGAGCAGATATGCTGTTTTACCTTTGCATGGTATCTAACACAGAATTCATGTTTTTGTGTGAGTGAGTTTGTAGCTGTTCATTCACTCTGCTCACTTTACAGTCCTTGAATACCTGAGTTCCTCTGCCAAACCTCAAGTCTCTCCTGCCAACATCACTTCAGCCCAGTGGTTGATACTGCTTAGTATCTCCCAAGGAAGAACTCATGACCTATGGACCCCTATGACAGTATAAACATCTATTTTGCTTCATTCCAAATCATTACAGCCTCCACTAGTTATAAAAAGAGTTCTTCTTATCCTGTAGCAGACTAGTGGGAACGTAATAGCAAATTAGCTGGATCCAGTACTGGGGTTATTCTAGCTGTACTTATACGAGTCTGTGGCCTTTTCTTATCACTTCATCTGCTGCCATTCATCCCGGAACTCACAGCATGGCATTTTATAAGAGAGAAGTAAATGACAGAGAGGACCTTAAGCTGAGTAACTTTGGGGTTAGCAGACCATGATATTAAAGGTTGACCAGTAGTTGAGATTTAGGTGTTAACTCTTCTAACGGTTTTGAAACCTGCACGTTTCTTTGGATCACCTTGGTACTGTGCTTTATCTCATGAGACTTTAGATATAACCGTGATTTCTGAAATGAGGGTTGTTTCAGAAAGGGATTTCCAAGAGCGTCCTAGCAAGTAAAAGCAATTAATGAAATTACCAGGTGGGCACTGTTTTTTTTCCCTTGTTTCTTGAAGAAGTGATGTGTGTGTGTGTGTGTGTGCACGCAGTGCATGCATACATCTGAGATTCAGGTGGTGCCTGTGGTCTCATCCTGAATTATCTCTGTCACTTGTCAGTCCTGCACGTGGAGTAGAGATAGTAGCATCTGCACACAATGGGATTAGGCAAAATGCTTTGCAGCCAGCTACTCTTAGGAAAGGGGGTGGCTCAAGGGCAGGTTCTGTGGTCTCTGGACTGCAAGAAACCTGTACAGTGAAAGCCGAACCCTATCACTATTAGAAACCTGAGAGTGGCTGTGGGCCTTTTTTTATTATTGACCTCTGTCTGTGAGGGATTATGTTTTTGTTTTGTTTTTACTATTGGGCAATGTGCCTTACTAATCTAGAAGAGGTTCTGAGGTTTTTTTTGAAGGTGAAGAGGCCACATGTTTTCTTGTGCAAGTATTTGGGAATGACTGCTGACTGGTGGCTACTTTTAAAACCTGGGGGGATATTACAGAGAGCACCAGTATCTGCCAGTCAGTTAGTGTTGATCAAAATGATTGGTGATGAAGGACACACTTGTGATACTGTAATTGCACTTCCTGAATAATAGGTCTGGCTGTGATTAAGACCATGGCATTCCTTATAGACAATCCTGTCAGTCTGAGATGTTTTGTAAAAGTTCTTGATAAATTGTGCTGGTTCAAAACTAGGAAATAAGGGGCAGGCAAAACAGTGAAAAGGAATGCAGGTCTGTATAGGATTCACAGGTTGGTGTCTGGCATTTGAAGAGATCAGGAAGGGGAGATCATAAGTGGATTGGAAGGAGCACGAAGCTATTTGTGGCAGTAGTGGAGGGAGGGGACCACGATGAGTGTAGTGAGCTTTAGGGAACTATTTGGGCTATTCATGTTAGTTGAGCCAGAGAGGATAGTCCTGTTCTGAATCTGCATCTAGAGGAGCGGTTTTGTACTGACTTTGGAGGGAGTCAAGACGAATTAGCACCTGTAGGCTAAAATTAGCCTTCCTGAATCCTGGAGTAATAGTCTGCTATAGGAAATGACTGTGAGACCTCGTCTACTCCACCACTTACTCCAAGGCAATTATCTACATTTATTGCAGGCACTGATGAAAGCTGACCTTAAGCCTCTTTATTTAATAGATTGGGACTGTTGAATTTCCACTGCACCACCTTACTGGTCTTGCCAGAGAAAGAAGTCTCTAGTGTTTAACCTAAATCTCTTTTGCTCTAAGTTCAGAGCACTTTTGTCCAATTCAAAACCATGCTAACTGGTTAATCCTGTTCACTTTCCACTACCTTTCCTTTAAAGTACTTTTCTTTAAAATTACTATCATAATTTTGCAAATTGGTCTGTTTTTTTTTTTTCATTTGCTAGACTGATTGAGATTGAGGTCCTTTAGTAATTCATAATTTTCCTCATACTTCTAGACATCTTCAGACTCCCCAGGAGCCTGGCATCTTTCATGAAGTGCTTTGCCACCATCTGACAATGAGGCATTCAGTAGAATGATTGCTTTTTGACTATGCCCTCGTTTCTTCTCCAAAGAACTGCCAGTTCTCATGGACTCTTTTTTCTTCTGTTACAATGACTTTTCTTGACTGTTTTCCTGAAGCCCGCCATCCTTTTTGCTCTTTGCCTCTTTCCTAAAGAATCCAGTGTCACAATTACATTCCCACCTTCTTTACCAAGTCCCTCCATAGGAGGAGGGGAGTCCATCCTTATCATCCCAGGATGAATATATTTCAAGAGTGTGCTGGGGAGGAGTCAGCTCACATATTGTACACATCTAGACATTAAGTACCCAGGCCAGATGTCCAGGTTGTATCTCCAGTCAGTGGATACATATGGGCACATCCAGGACTGGTTTACTTCATTTACAATATCAGCCTAGGATTAAATAATTCTTGTCAAATATTTATCTCTCTTAATTGAATATAAGGGTGTTTGAGTATTTGGCCATCTTGGATGAGACAGGCCTTGCAATATTACTTTTTCAACTAAAGGTTGGGAAATTAAAATTAAAACCATCAAATTATACAGTTGTGATTATTTTGATTACAACCATCACAAGCGTTGCCATGTGGATTTCCCAATGTGATATTATGCTGTGCTCTAATCCAAGACAGCCCCAATAGTCCTCTACCCGTTTTAACATGGTCCAAATACCTTAAAGCAGCAGGACTCTTTCAGTCTGGACCTTGCAAAAAGTATATGTGTGCTTAATATGCAAGTCTCTTCCTCTCCTTCCTGCTTGAATGAACTGTACTGTCCTGTAAGGATGACAGGTCTATATGCTGTCCAATGGATTCTGCTGTGCCAATGAAATTGAAATTATAATCTTGGGATAAGACTAAGCTTAATGCTCTTTTTTCCCCCTTTCTCCATTCATGGGAAAGATGTGGTTCATTGACCTCCATCCTCCTTCAGCCTTCTATAACCTTAGTGTAACTTTACCTGTTATGATTTCAAGCCTCCTCTGCAGGCTACCCTCATTTAATGCTTCTGTGAGAATTTAAATTTAGTGTCCACCAGTTCTTTTTTTGCTCATTATGTCAGCAGAAGAATTTTAGGATGTGAGGGAAGACATTAGGGTGGTGGTCCGCAGAAAAGGTCAAAACACAAGCCTAAACCTGTTTGACTTTGGAAGTATTTCTAAGCAGAAATTTGAAGGACAAAACCACAAATCAAGTTTCTGTTCAAATTTTTACAGTTCTGGCAAACCTCTTCACTAAAACAAAATAAAATACTAGGTTTAAAAAATATTTGTCAGCTCACAGGAAAAAAACACTAACAAAAACAGATGTATTTCAGCAAGACTGTAGGTTTTGTGTGTGTGTGTGTGTGTGTGTATGTGTGTGGTTTGTTCACAGTCTCACAGTGTGTTGATGCTTAGAGAACTTGACAGTGTAGTAGTGAGAAACGTGAAAGTGGGTATGAAATACAAAAGACAACAGTAGAAGTTTGTCACTGGAAATTTTGTACTGCCGAGTAATTTGAAGCAGAGTTTTTCTTCATTTTAAAATTACTTGGAGCCTGAGAGATCTTATAAGAACAAACCTGCATGGCTGGCAGTGATCTATGTGATTTCCATCCTGCTCCAGTGTGAAATGTCGTGTTCTAGGCAGGCAATGAAATTCCCTCATGCTCTCATTTTTTCCACTGGACTCAGAAAAATGGCAAACCTGGTTGTGATTGTACTTCATTAAATAAAATAGCCGTTAAACAGTGTTTCAATATATTTCAGTTAATATCCATTTACTAGAGAACTGGCCCCACCTAATGCATCCCATCAGACTTAAACAGCTTAACAGGTTTAACTCTCTGCATCAATTTCAGAATTTCAGGCAGTTGTTCAAATAGTGGATTTGTGAGTAACACATGGGACAATACTGGCCCCTTCTTGTGAAGAGACAAAGCTATCTGAAGTCTCAGCCTACTTGTCACATCAAGCTCTTTGTAACTTTTCATATTGCATCCTGAGTGCTTTCAGAAGTGGTCCATCTTACCACTCAGATCAGGTCTAAGCTTATCTGTGAGTCTTATCTGCTCAAGACTTCTGGTGAATTCACTGCTGGTGTCTTTTGTTATCAGAGGAGTCTGCCATATCCTCTCTTCTTCTGTACCAGTGGCAGCCATAGGGATCTAGACCCTCTCTGTGCTTGAAAAATTGCTGGACCTGCTGGGAAATGCTGCCAGTGGTTTAGTAGACTGCCAAGAATGAGGTTTGTATATATGAGGCAATGAAGGGGAGGTCACTGATGACAGTATGCAAGTGATGGAGCTATTTGTTTAACAGATCAGCTCATAAGAATTTGGATTCAAGTGTTCAAAGTAATAGCACTTTAGAAAGTAATGTGGAAGTTCGCACCTTGTTTTCCTTGCTTAAGGTGTTAATGGTGCTTCTCTGTAGTTTATGGGTATCAGATTTGTAGGTACTGAAGCCAGAAGCCTAGTTGTAGCTCTGGGGAAGAATACTTCTATAGTATATCTCCTGCAGAACTTGGTCCCTAATTCTGGGAAACAAGAAAGTTTAAGTATTTAGATATTGGATACAGACATTGAAAGTCTGTAAGTTTACTTCTTATCACATACTAGAAAAAAACATTTTTGTGACTCGAGAAAAGTTGAACTTCTGAAGAAGAATCTTTTGTTTATAAATAGAACTCAGAATAAAGCTCCTTAAGTTAGTTTACTGTAAGACCATGAGGCCCAGATGCTCAGCAAATTTGAAAGGTAAATTAACATGGCTTCTCTGAAGGCAGAGAAGCTGCATCCATTTATGCCAGCTGAGGATGACAAATTTCCAGGGTTTGCATTAATGAAAGCCTGGAAGTGGGTGGAGGCACGAAATCACTTCAGTATTACTACTTCAGCAAGGCCTTCTGCACATGTTCCTACCATGGGACCACCATGGAGCATTTGAGGAGCAGTTTTGTCACATCAAACTAAATGAGTTTCTGTTGCTGCTCTCAGCACTCAGTCCCACCAATGGCCTTCACATGGCTGCTCTAGCACACAAGAATGCATTCAGGAAGGAAATGGGATCAAAGCTTCCCAGCTCTACTGAAAATGGGAGTCTGGACAGAGAATGGAGGCACTTCCACAGAGCAGCACACCCGGGGTGCACGCTCATGGGGGAGGGTGGAGGTGAGCTGAGCGCAGCTGGCGGGTGTGGATTTCAGCTCTGGTCCAAGTTACATGCCTTCTGAGTTTCCTTCAATGTGAAATTATGTTTATACGTATTTAATTTGCTTTAACAATATACTCTAATTTGTCTTTATGGGACTTAAAAAAATCTAAACTGTGTATCAAAGAAAAAGCCAAGACAACTGAACTAACTTGCCCATAGGTTTTCCTAGTTAGTGATTGACATTAGCTGTAGCCTTGGCCTTATTTAATATTCCAGACTTCACTGGGGCTCGAGGTGGGTCCTAGGTAGTTTCCTGCTTACAGGTTGCAGCAAGTAGCTCAGCTGGAGTGAGCTCTTCTCTCCCCAGAAATGGAGCTTCTGAATGTGAACCGGCAATTGAGCAACCAGCTTCACGAGACAGAACCGCTATCGAAGTAGTCCCAGTCGCACTCCCTCAGTGCTGCTGTTACGCTGGGCTGACTTTGAGACTGAGACCCCACTGGGAGCTGATTCAACTAACTTAAGTGTCAGAAAACAAGCCCAGCGAAGAAGCAGATGATTTTCCTCGGTGTAGTGAGTTAAATTGCCCCAGGAAAGGTCCCATGAGTGTCACAGCTAGCACAAGAGAAGGGATGGCATTGTGTGGCTCAGAGCAAGAGAAGAAAGAGGTGTGAGACACCCTCTAACTCTTTTCGGGAGTGTGCTCATTTGGCTCTGCTGAACATGTAGCTGTAAATTAGTTGCCTGGGGGGGTTTCAGGCAGAGGACAGAAGTGCCTGATGAATTCAGGCGCTTAAAAGGTTGGGCAGTTCTGGAAAGTGGGCAGAGTGGATCATTGTTGGGGTACATAGGTTTTAGATGCTGAAGTTCAATCTTCGACAGGATTTGAGCAAGCTGGATCCCACCCTGAAAGATCTGCTTATAAAACAAACAAAAGAGTTGTTCTGCATTTTTCACTGGAATGCCACTAACTGTGTTAATGACAATGGGGACCACCAATAGTGTGAACTCCCTGTTCTAATGCAATACTTCCAGGCTTCTTAAAACTGCATTTTATAAGAGTCATCAAAGGCGAAAAAATTCTGCATTAGCTCTATGGGAGCTGCGTGCATACATCAGAGGGCAAATTTGGCCCCCAGTATTCTCCCTGCAGTGAATTTGAGTCTCTGATAGCATCAGTGCAAGAAGAATAGAGCAGTAGCTTAGGAGGCATGTGGCATTTCCTGGCTGGGTGCAATGGATTCCCCAGCTGAAAACAATAAAAATCAGTTCAGGAAGAATTTTTCAGAAAATCAGTGGTGAAATTGACAGTCTTGAAATGCTCACACAATTCTTGCAGCTGTGGAGTCCTTAAAGTCAATGAGTTCCAGGAAAAATGACAATAGTTCTGGAAACTTTCCCATGACTGCCTCTGGGCAAGCATTCAGAATAGCTCGTTTACTCAACGATGCTAATTCATTAATCATTAGAGATACTTTTGTTCAGTTCCCTTTGAAGTTGGCCACAACTTTTCTTTTCTCCTAAGATGAAATGTGGTCAATTATATCCATACATGGATATAACACGAGGCAGGTTCTTCTCTTTGACAAATTATTTACTAGCTTTGTCAACCCAGGCTTCTTGCTCTCTGATGTTTCCCAATTGTATATACTGACCAGAAAAAGTTGCAAGTCATCCAGTTTTGCTGTATTAGATCGGATTTTCTTTCAGCTTAGTCCTTAATGTCCTCAGTCATTATGGTAAACTTTGATGTGATTGGTCCTTAATTTTCTTATTATAGGACACAGCTCATAGCCAACTGTAGTATTACCCTTTCAAAGGCACAACTAGTCCAGCAGTACCCCTTCTGCAGGAACTGATAGGTTTTGACAACCTCCCTTGCCTTTCCTTCCATTTCTGAGCTGATGGGTAACCAAACTTGAAGCCAGATGGTGTCAAGAGTACTCCTCTGAGAAGAATTAGCTTAGCTAGCCCTGCTTTCCTAGCAGATTGGGCTGTCTAGCTCTGATACTGGACTGGAAAGAGCTCACTCTACCTCTCCTAGTCCTCTTTAGTCTATCTGGCCTCCCCAACAGCCTTTCTCCTCTCCTGTGGGTGAGGTTTCAAGAAGCAGCTGAGTCAGCCCATGAACTTGCTGCTGGTGAAAGGGGCAGGCTGGTTCCTGGGCACATGCTCCATTTGTCTCCCTTCTGTCATCTCTGGGATGTGTCTGATCTATTAGCTCACTAAAGTGGTGAAAACTATTCACTTTTTCTTGATTTGTTTTGTTTTGTTGGGTTACATTTCTGCCAGTTTAGTGAGCTGAATTCACTTTCTAAGGCGTCAAATAAATACAAGGGCTGGTGAAAAGGAAGGGTAGGTCTCCATAGCTGGCAGCAAGAGAGGGAGAGAGAATGATATTGGTTAAACTGAGCTGCTTTAAAAAAGGATGGCAGCTGCTGCTGCATTCTGAGCGTTTCTGAGAGTACTTGCTGCATTGAATGTCTCAGGAGAGATTGACAGGAAGTGCTTGGTTTGTGGCTCTGAACAAGGTTCAGGCCTTTGGGAGGTGTTGAGCTGTTCAGGCAGCTCATTCTGGGGTGTTTCCTAGTGGTTGACCAGAAATGAAGTTTGAAGGACAGAGAGAGCTGTGGATTTTAGACATGTGGGTTCAGGGGACAACTAAGTGTATTTGGGGCTGGCAAGAAGCCTGTCTAAATTCTACCTAAGGTCTCTTTTGGTTGCAGACACTTCTTCCTTCTGTTTAGCCAAGAAAGTTGTAGTGGTGAGGATGGCTGTTACAGTAAGACATCATACTGGTGCTCAGAAGCTGTATTTGAGCTTGAAGTTTTAATACATAGAGCTGAAAATGATCTACAAGAGATGCTCAGCAAATTCTGCTAGGCAAGGGAGATTTCCACTGGTGCTTTCCGTTGCATATGGCAGGGCAGGGGAACAATCTTCCACATCACTGTAATGTTAGAGACCTCAGTGTGGGTTCTGCTGCTCGCTGTTTTGGGGAGGGTGGGATTGCCACTGAAAAATAAAAGTGTGAGCTCCAAGGAAATCTGCGACAGACTGGGATCCCAAGCACTGAATCTACGTCTTAATTTTAGGTTGTTCTAAACACTTGCATCTCAACTAGTTACTCAAGGTCAAGAGAAGCAGACAACTAAGGTCATACAAATCATTCCCTATTTTAGAGGCTTATCCTACAAGATAGAATTTGCTCAAGAAATACTCATTTTTCTCCACTGTCAAGAAAACCTACCTTGGACAGCATGGTTTGTCTGCATCTGACCAGAGGGATCTGGGTTTGGGTAACCACACTGAACTGTTACCATCATCAGGGGGCAGTATTTTCATCAGTTTCTGTGTGATTAATTCTGGATCATGAGAAAAAGGGAAGTTCACCAACAGTGTTTCCTTATATATAGGTGTGCTATATATGTTCCTGATGACTGTGTTCAGATGATTTCTGGATAAATTTATGGCTACATCTGTCTTCACTTGAGTGGAAGGGATGACAGTCTGGAGCCCTACCAGAATTCCAGGTTTGGATGGGACACTTTCCTGGGGAGGAAACACATAAGTCTGAAATTCCCATAGTAGATTTTTTTTCCATTTTTTTAGTTAGCAACTTATCTTATTTTCAATAATCTGCTCTAGAAGAAGTCAGGAAAATTAATTTATTTTAAATGCTTTAGCTGAGCAGTTGTAATGCTGAAATTCAGTGTCCTGAAACAACATCTTTACGACCAAAGGGCTACTTAATTCTAACTGATTTGTACATATGAAGTTTTGGGGCCAAATAGTTTTTGCAAGGG
The DNA here is from genome assembly GCF_033783945.1 of Neopsephotus bourkii. Lineage (NCBI taxonomy): Eukaryota > Metazoa > Chordata > Aves > Psittaciformes > Psittacidae > Neopsephotus > Neopsephotus bourkii. Next base: position 233,909 of record NW_026901987.1, on the reverse strand, counting down.
TCTTCACAGATCCAGGAATTGGCTATATACATAGAGAAATCCAGCAAGCCTTTAAATCTATTTTCTTTAATTGTGTTTTGCCAATTAAATTGAGCTCCTGACTTGTGCCTGTGAAAGGTTTGATGTTTCTTGATAGGTTCTCTGGGTATGCTTTTTGGTTGTGTTCTTTTCACTTTATGGGAAGAAGTCAAACTAATTCTCAACATAAGCTGAGGTGAATTGCTTATACTTTAAGTGAACTTGAATTTCTTTTGCCTTTCTGGAGTCTTGGGCTGTTCTTTTCTAGCACATGGAAGCTTTTTTTTTTCTCATTTCTTTTTTCTTAGTGTCTTCATACAGCAAGAACTGCTAAATAAACTGAACTGGTAACCACTTTGTCTTCTAGATATATAATTGCTGACTATCAGAATACATAGGTCTGTCAGAATGACCTATGTGTAAAAATAATTGTGCCAAATATGTTTCCCCTCCTTTATATAATACACCTAAGAATATCTCACTTGTCCCAGTGCTAAATGACCACTGTGAAGATGTTGGCTAAATATAGTGTAAGCACATGAGGATCTGCTAAACGTCTTCCATGTTATTCGAGATGGCACAACAGAAGGTGTGAGCTTGTCTTGGAAGGATAAGCAGCCCCACTGAACATTTTGGCATGAAAAGGAAGTGACTTACACAATTTGTGGAGAGGAGAGAGAGAGAGGAAGTAATCAAGAGGTACCAGGAAGAGAGTGGAACAAAAAGCAGGCCTCCCATTTTATTTAATTTGATGTCATGGGATACTTGGCACTCCTGGGGCCAATATACATGGACCTGATCCAATCAGCCACTCCTAGCAGTGACTTCAAGCTTGAAAGTTACACCCATCTACATCAGGGAATGGAAATGTTCCTCAAAGAATACTTAGCTCTTTGGGGCTTTGACCTTTAAGCTACTCTACTTTGTCATTTGTTTTCTAACCAATCCCATTTTTGTGATATAATTCTAACTGCTCCAAAATTTGGCTTATAGTCTACAGAACCACGCAGATGAAGCAGAGGTAACTCTGTGAAACTAATTATTTAAGGAAGCAACTATTTTAGTTACAAAATAAAAACGGTTTTGCGCCAAAAGTTAATTCTGAGCCTTCTCTGTTATTGTTTTTTATTAGACTGATAAAATAACACAGACAAGCTTTCAGGCATACAAGCCCTCTTTCAGATATGAAGCAGAAACAGTAAACATAAAATTAAGGGTGTAATTCATTGCAAGTGTCTGTGCCCCTTCCATGAACACTCATTCTTCATGCCAGTCTCTGCTTGCTGAACTCCTGTGTCATGCTGATAGGACCATTTGCAATGGCTCCTATTGTATTAGATCATGAAAGTGATGTAGGTGAGGAACGGCTGTGTTTTGCTTCTTGCATTTCAGCCGTGCGCTCTTGGGGTGTCCCTGCCTGAATGCTTGTGTTAGCACAGGGAAGAAAAGAACTGAGCACAGAGCAAAATAGATTGACACTGAGCAAGGGCATGATCTGAGCAGGCCACCTCTAGCAGTAGACTGTGATCAACATGAAATTAGGACTTACCAGTCTGATGTAGAGCTTGCACTTAGGATCACTCATCTCAGCTTGTATTGCATAGAAACATAACCTTTGAATCTGTTGTCTGGCTCTCCTCTCTTTCCAGCTAAACCTGCTTATCGCAGCAGTTCCAGGTGGCTGTGTTATGACCCACCCCTGCTGTCCTTTCCCCCACCTTTCCAGTCTGTTATGCATGCATTTATGTGATACCACCATACTGAGAACTAGGAAATGCAGGTGTCTCACCACTCTTTCCTTTCTTTTGCTGTAGGACATTTCTTGTTGCCTTTGCCCATTATTCTCTTTTCCACCCATACCTCTTAAAATACTTTCCCATTCCCTTCACAAATTTCTCCTTGCATATTTGTTTTGTGATATCTGCCTGTGTCTTCCTTTAAATTTAAGGGGTCTGAGGTTATCCAGAACCTCTGAAAACTCCAGAGTCCTATACCTGAAAATGGATTTTGTGAAGTGAGGGTGAGAAAAACATACTGAAACTCATTTTATGGCTAACTCATCACATCTGATCCAGTGGGGCATGGTGATCATCATCTTCTCCTTGTTGCCTTGTCACAAACTCAAAGGGCCATTACATAAAGGATGAGAGCTGTGCTTCAGTGGATTTTATCTGTTTGCAGTAATTCTCAGTTTAATTTTGTCCCTACTTCTGAAACTAGGAACTGTACATTCCTGGGAATTATGTTTCTGAGAAACAACGGCACCAGATAATGGCATGCTGCACTGCTGGGAGTGACCCTTTGAAACAAAATGAATGTTTTCTGACATTCTTTCTCTCTTCATTGTAGCTTAACTGGCATCAATACAAAGGTTTACATCTGTATTAAAGATGTTGGTGATTGCTGAATGCATGATACATGGATGGCCATTATCATCTGCAGAGAGTTAGTGTACTATGCATATAATCAATCAGATTCTGTTCATGTCAGGAGCTGGCCAACTCATTACAGCCCGTATCATATTAACCCTTGCAGTGGAGTGATAAAAGGCAGATACATTATGGAACGTGCCAAGCAGTGATCCAATCTACCTAGTTTTTGCCTGACAGTCCCATAGACCTGTAGATTTGTTAGACACCATCCCAGATAGCCTGAACACTTTAGCCGCTCATGTCTGGTCTTGAGACTATTTCTCACACACTCAAGAGAGAAGTTCACTTCCTGCTTAGCACTGTCCTGATATTTAAGTTCTAGGCAATCTGGTACTGGATATGGTCAGGAAAGCAACTGTCATAATCTGAAATGCTGTCATTTGCCTTTTGCATGACGAGCAAGTGGTGAAAATACTCACCTGGGAAGATGGAGGTGGAGAGCAGGAGGCAGGAGGGAACCTGACTCTAGTCCTGAGCTCTGGTTTGTGACCAAGGGCAGAATTGTGATTCCAGACCATGCTCCTAGGGCTCAGCTGTTTTATCCAATGGCAAGTCATTGAATTAAAATAAAAAAGCCAGAATCAAGACCATGCCCTGTAAGGCCAATTTTGTAATGTGCACACACTCCAATGATCAGCAATGTGAGCCAGAAAAATAATAGAGGAAAGAATGCATTTTCTGAAAGAGCTAAATAACACTGACAAAGCTACTTCAGCTGGAAAATACATGGATTCGAGAACTTCTCTTGACTCTGTTCTAAAGGAAATCAGAATATCTATCTGGCTTCATAATCTGTAGAAGGCCTTGACCCCTGGCTCTGCTGCTCTGCTGATGCTCCACAGCCACAATGCTGGTTTAACTGGCCGTATCAAACAAAGGGCTTCAGCAACAGCTGGAGCAAGATTATCTATCTGTAAATCAGTCGTTTGCCATGACCTTTTCAAGGAATAAGACAAAACAAAAAACTTCACATTTCAACTATCATGGCAGAGTTATGTTAGTGTGACTGTGGCTTTCTGTGCTCAAGTAATTGCTAATGTATGTGATAATTCTCAGGCTCTACAGGATGCTGACCTTGCACTGAGCGATAGCCCAGTGTACATCTGAGGAGTTCAAAGATGTCCTCAGATGTGTGCTCCCACCTCTTAAGTTGACTGTGCTGAGATCTGAATCATATAAACAGCAAGGGAACCTCTTAAAATAGCCTTAATTTTTGTAGGGAGATGATGACATCTTTGAAACTGTAGTCAGGCTTTGAAGCTGACAGTAGCAAAGCTGAAGCTTCTGGAACTGCAGCCCCAGACCCTGGCACAGATGCCTGCTTTTCACCCTGCGTTTGGTGAATAATTGTTGGCGTAATTTTGGGGTTATTGGAATTTCAAGAATAAGAAATTCTTCTAACCTAAACAAGTAAAATAGCACTATAAATAACATTCAATCTTCATTGTGACTAAATTAAGTGAAGCAAGAAGTTATTAAACACATTTCAATTCATTGCCATAGCTTCTCTTAAATTTTATGTGAAGCCAGAAGCTGCAGTTGAAAGCAGGGAAAGACAAAAGTTTCTGACTCAGCCAAGGATGTGGCACAGCTGGGAAAAAAAGTAAATATAAATCTCAAGCAAAGTATTGCTAGCAGAGGCATTGAACAAAAGAGGAATTCTTCTGTGTGGTACCAATATGACCTTAGCTGAATTCTTACACAATTTTATCTGCCTGTGTTAAAAAAAGAAAAGCCCCCAAAAGATTCAAACTGGAACAGGTGCAGATCTAGGATGGCAGACTCAAAACAATTGCTAGTTAGCCTGAGTGTGAAGGTAGAGAAGGGGCATGAATGGTTTATATTTTGTGGGTAAGGAGGATAGAGAATAAACACAGTTGGAAACTACTCACTCTTACCTACCTCTGAAGGAAGGCACAGACTGCAAACTGGGATCCTTGCTGTCACATATCCTCCTTCTGTGGACCTGGGGGTCCAGTCTGGCCAGGCCCAGGAAGAGACTGTTTAGGAGAGATCCCATGGCTCAATGGAAGCTGCGTTCTAATAGGGCTTTCAGAGGAAAAAAGTTACATTTAATTTTGGACTTCTCTGTACAGGGAAGAATTGTATGTTGTAGTTCCACGTACAGCAAGGTGATGGCGCTCCATAGGAACAATCCCTATGGTTTTCTACACCTACTGTCTCAAAAAAAAAAAGCCACCCCAAACCCAACTCTTCCTGTAATCAGCAATGTTACCATTACAGTCCGAAGATTTGTTTTGCTCAGAGGGAACTGATTAATTACATATAATGTTCATTAGAAATGTGCTGACTACTGTTACTCTGCAATTATATCTTTGGGAAACCCAAGTTAGTTTTTTGCCCTTCCCCCCCCTTTTTCTTTTTCCTCTCTTTTCTTGAGAGGTAGGGCAAAAGGTTTCAGGTTTTCTATCAAACTCTGATCACAGTAATAAAGCTGGGCAGAGCTGGTTGTAATGACAGCTGCCTGTGCGATATTGACATACAGCAGGGTTTGGTTCTAAGATTCTTTTAACCTGTAAGTGAAAAAATGCTTCTCGGATTAGTATCTTTACATGTCAGCATTTCATTCACTGCATAGCAATGGGTGAGAGACCAGACAGCCTTGACAATGTTATGTACCAGAATCTGTCTTGTGAAGACATCTTTCAAGCACTTGGTGTTGTTAGGTTTTTAATGTCTCTAAGATAAGAATAGAGAGAAACTCAGGACTCTGCAGCAAGAGCCAAGTGCAAAATTGCTGAAGCTATTTCAGTAGGACTGCAAAAGAAATGATTTTCCACTTTCCTTGGGAAACGCTATTAGAGTTCACACCCATCCTAGACTGGAAGCACAATTCCAACAATGTTGTTCAATGATGTTTTATATACCCTTTAATTTTTCCTTCCCAGCTCTGCAGCTAGTTTCAGTCCCCATGAATTCATTGGAAGAATGGGTTCCACTAGAGCCATGTGAGCTTACATGTCCTGAGGTTCTCTTGTTTTCTCACTAAAATCTCTCCAAATTCCATTTGATATGAAATAGGTTATTGCTGTGATATGACAAGATGCCACATATTTAATGTGTAAATAAATACATCATAGCTATTGTTGGATGACCTTCTGGAATCAATCTGAGACACGAGAGACTCTGGTTTATCCCCATTTTACCTGGACTCATTTTTCAAACCATAATTGTTAAATAATCTAGAATGTATCCTTAGGAAGGCACAAATTTGCATATAATAGCCCTACACGAAAGTGATAATTTTTATTGAACATTTCACTATTAACCATTCCATGAGGACAGTGAAAAAATCCCCTCAAAACTCTCCAAACCCAATGCCTGTTTAAACACTTGTATTTTAACTGCCCTAAGGAAAAAAGTTTATCAATGCTATGAAGATAAAATAATGACCAGAATCTATAATGATCTTGAGTCTGCAACCGCTAACGGGTGTTTCTTTGTCATTTACCTAAATAGTAATATTGCTAAATAGTAATAGTAATGCCTAAATAGTAATTACTAAATAGTAATACTACTATTATTACTTAATAGTAATAATCTGCATCTACCAGAGGTCACACTACTTGTGGAATAGTTCTTTTCCTGAGTTTGAAATTTAGTGATTTTTTTACCGTGTTTTTCACATTGTCTCTTTCAACACTTTTCTTTTTACAATAGAACTGTTGGGCACATGTTGAAGCATATTATTTCTCTATGTTCTTTTACAAAGTCATAATTATATAAAGCATATTGATTTTAACATAAATTTAAACCAAGACACATAGTTTTTAAATGCTGCAAAGCCCTTTCTTCCAAGTTAGAATGAGAAAGCAATGCACCTAGAAGAAGTAGGGACCTAGAAGTATTTTGCTGTCAGATACACTAGTTGGCTTTGGTTCATTTCTACATGCTTTGACTGGCACCATTGAAAGATTGTCTTACTTTTGGCTGGGGTTTTCTCACCTGAATTTAGTTGTTCAGCCTCAAAACTCAACTAGGAGTTCAGTCTAAACTACCTCTACCACTGAGACAGGCACTGTCAGGTTTCATCTTGCTCATTTTAAACAGCTGGTCTAGACTGAGATGTCCCACCCTTAGAGGCATTTTCCTCTCTTCACTACAGCTAAAATTTAAGAAGAGTTTTAAATAAGCATTTAACCTTTAATGATCACCTGGAGATGGCATGTAATGAACTTACATTGTTTAGCCAAACTCAATTTTAACTCCAAGGTATTCAAGTCTATTATCATGGTGTCTTTAGTTTTAATTATGGCTAGGCCTATTTTTAATGAATAGGCTTTAATAATGATCTATACTTAGTATTTTACTTACTGGTGCTACAGGTTTCATAACCTGCTCATGAAAATTTAATGTTTTTCCCTCTTCCTCAACAGCCTGTGTTGATAAGTGATTCCAAAGTTTTTGCACAACTTGTATTAGTTATGGTATCTCTTGGATATACATACACTTGAGATAAATAAGAAGTGGGCAGTTTACACAGATTAAAAACATGTGATTTGAAACAAACATGCATTTAAGAAAGGGAAACATGTTAGCTTTGTGAACACTTTTGCAAATAGATGTAATTCTGATGGTTTTAAGGATCTATGCAAGGAAGAGCAGGACTTTTCTTCCTTGACCTCTGAAGCAGAATGATTGGCAAATATTGGGACTTAATTTGTTGGAAAACAAGTGATCTCATGGTTTAAATGGCTTTGTTAGTGGATGCAGTAAGAATTACGAAGACACAAATCACAGCGAATGAAAGAAATTTGTTTCCACATCATTTCATTATCGTGAATGTTTTCAGTAATGCATTTACTCTAGTATTCTCTGTGCGGATGTACGATAACATCTGTTAGTCAGAGAAGCCCAATTTTCAATAATTGTCTTGACAAAGCAGAAAAAGAGCAAGTAGCTTGCTCAAGGTCACACAGAGAGTGAGATTTTGTGTTTGCAAAGACGTATTGCCTGGATCACAGCCTTTTATTTAGCCAGTAGAGCTCATATTCTCCTTACAATTTAGAACTTGTTCCATATAGCACATGATTAAAGTGCTTATGGCTACAGCTTCAAGACCTACTATTATTTGAGTTGGAACCAAAAGCCAATTAAAGATATTAGATAGAAAAGTAAACAAAGTGTGATGTTGTAATATATAGCTCTAACCATTTGGAAAAGCTAAGCTTGCAAAGGATAGTGCAGCTGCTAACAGTGTAATAGCTAATGTGCAGTATTTTAATCCAGCTGTTTAAAAACATTTTCTACATTACTTTCAGGCAACTTGGAACAGAAAAATATCTATTCTTGTATTATGCATTTATTATTTAACACAACAAGCTGGTAATTTTTTAAAAAATACAATACTCCTCCTTAAAATTTGTTATTTACTTGAAGAAGGACTTTCACTTTGAGGTCTTTTTTAAATTAAAAGACATTCTCCAAAAGGAATATTTTGGGAATAAAAATACTTTCTTTTAAAAGATTGAATCTATGACTGTTCAATAATGATGCGCTTTAATAAGAATTTGGGCAGGTGACGCTGCAGAGTCTAAAATTTGTTGGGTATTCATTCCAACTGTAAGTCATTTGGCAAAATCACTGCAGTGGATTTCTCAAGGGCCCAGCAGGCTGATACAAATGCATAGTATCTGTGTTCAAGTCATAAACCCATTAGATTTGCTTTAGCAGTTCCGAGCAAGGGCCCCTTTTACCATCATCCTGGCTCCAACAGTGGCTGTAAGCAGGTGCAAGGAATGGTCAGGAACAGGACAAGGATGTATTGGTAGTGCTCCAACTCTCCCAGAATCAACTGTCCTGTCATCTCAGGAGATTTTCTGGATCTGTTGTAGTTTGGCTATTTTGTAATCTTCAGTGAGTATGTCCAGTATGTGTTGTACCTTCCTCTCTCCCCCTGTGGTGATGTACATGCGCATTATTTGCAATACGCTTTGTCAAGGAGCTGCAGAAGTTCACAGGCTGGTGCCACCTTCTCTGTTTCAAATGTAACTCAGGTTACTAGTTCTGTTTGATAGCTCCTAGGTCTTTGTAGTGGAAGATGCAACGCATAGTTGAACCTTTCGTGTTACCCAGACTTGTAGTCTCACCTGAATTTTTCAGGCTAAACCATCCTAACCTACCTCGCAAATCTCTGCAATGATTCCCAGTTGTCCTTAGGGTGTATTTCAAAATACTGTTTACAGACTCATCTAAGAGAACTTTTCATGCTTTCTGGTTTGCACAGTTTTCAGTGTTTAACAACCCAGCTTTCTATTCTTCATATCTGTCTAGAGCAATTTTTATTTGAAACCCCTGTAACACACTTAAGTTACCTGCTTATGCAGTAATCTTTAGACCATGATAGAAAGAAGTTTTACTTTGACATGTTTGATTGGCTGTTTTCACTGTTCTTGTTTTGTTGGTTCTAATGTCCATAATTTAATCTTTTTTTTTTATAAAAACTAGTGTGTTATGACTATAAAATCTCAGGTTCTCAAATATTATTGTGTAAGGACTGAAAAAAGTGTGGATATTTTTAGCACACCAATATTACAGCTGAAAACAACTCTTGTATCTTGCTGCAGGTTTCTGCACCATATCGATTCCTGACCCCTACAATTTGGCAGTTATGTCTGGAAAGATAAAGTACAGTGAAAGTGCCAATTAAAGAAAAAAATCTATTACAGTCATAAGGATTGCCCTGTGTAAATGGCTCACGTTTCTCAGAATCAGAAAATTAAAAATAATACCTAATGTACTGTTTTAAGGGTAATGTTGCAGCCTTCCTCAATATTCTCAAAAAAATTCAGCTTCATCACATCTCAGGCTGTGGTGAGGTATTTGGCACAAGCACCAAATAACTTGGCAGGAACAAACACTACTTGTCTTTGAGCATTCATTGCTGCTCTTGTGTCTGATCACCCAGTTTCCTGATGTGTTTCTGTATATAAGCTGAAAAGGTGAGCGTGAAATATGATTGTGGTATTGTATGTTTTTAAAATAAAGGTTGCCTGCCTCACTTCATCCACTTGAACACTTAGATGCTGGAGAAAAGATGTGAAAGGACTCGGGAAACTGTGTAAGGGTCTCTCATGTCAGAAAGGAAGAGGAAAGAAAGTATGGCATTAAGTAAGAACTGCTGGGGAAGGTAGTTGGCTCAAGCAGCAAGATGCAGGATAACTCTTGTCCAGCACTCTCCTGAAGTACTCATCTGGCCAAAAAGAAAATTTGTTGTACTTTTGGTAACAGATAGTACTGCCAGTCTCAGGCATTCCAAAATCATGAATCAAGCCCCAGAAATCACAAGGTTAAGAAGAATTCTTTAGAAACAGTACACATTTGCAGGTATTTGTATCCTGTTTTTTTCAGTCCTCACTGTAAATTATGACATATTTTCAAAGTTTTCTTCCACACCCTTGAGGAATAACAGACACTCTTAAAAGCTGAGATTTTCACCAGATGACTTGAAGAGCTTGGGCTTTGTCGAAACAACTGGCTATCAGAAGCTTTGATAATAGAGTCAAACAGGTTAGCAACAAAGAGTAAAAGAACGGGGAAATGAAGTAAAAAGGCTTCAGAAAGATTAAACTGCTTCTCTGAGTGAGTCGACTAGCACTGTTACTGAAATTAAAGTGGGGCTGGCCAGATGAGAAGAGATTGTAAAGATTGTATCGATTAACCTTGTGCAGGGAACACACATCTCATTTTTCCTGGTAAAACAGAACAGGCTCCAAAGAGCAAAATGTGGTGATTTAGAAAACGCTCAAAGGAGAAGCAATGACAGGATTTATGGCATTCCTAAAAATGCAGAAAATAACAAAAATGTGGGAATATTGCCTCTGTCACTTACACAATCCTTGCATTTTGATAGTATTATATAAAGACCTTATAGAGCAGAAGCACAAACATCCCCAGATCCAGCTAAGATATGTAGCTTTCTGTTTCCAGAATTATCAAACTCAGCAACAATTTTTTACAGGCAGCTGGGAAGAACAATGAAGAGCTGTATAAGAACAAAATTATCTATTTTGATGACAATTACTACCCTGAAGTTCAGAAAATTTGGAGGCACGTTAGAGCTAAGCGAAACCAGCTTGGGAAGAGGGATAAGGTTCTTCATTTCATAACCATCACAACTAATATGGGTATTATTATATAAGAACAAAAGTTCCCAGAGAAGCATTGCCAGTGCTTGGTGGTTCAGGCATTGTGATCTTTCAAAGAGAAGCAGCAGGATTAACCATCCAGTCTGCAGTAATTAGACCAACAACTAACTTTACAGCAAACTCACCTGGAGTTTGCAAAGAGGCAGGGGTCCTGACATGCGTCAGGACTGCAGAAAGGGAAGCAGTGAGAAAAAGAATGAAATGCAAAGTCCGGATACTCTATTATGTCCAAGGAGCAAAAAGAACACCCAGGGGAGGAAGTGTAAGGCTGCCTTTTTCTGGGATGCAGTGTTCCTGCATCCAGGCCCTTGGAGGAACTTCCAGAAAACTTAAGGCTGTTTGGGGTTATGTATTATCTGGCAATGGACTCAAGGGTCTAATAAAGCAGCTGGGGATCAGCTTAGAGAAATACTATCTCTTATGGAAGCAGTAAGAAGAAGAAGGGGAAATTCTGAACCTAAATTCTTGTTCTCTAGTGAGCATAATAGCACTCCTTTACAGCCATACAATTGCCTTGCAGGTTGGCAATGTCAGACTTAAAAGCATAATCTTTGGGCTATGGAGCTACACCATCAAAACAGGCAATGAGCTTTATGAACCCCACGTTCTACATTGTGTTTCCACAGCAGGTTTAACCGCTAGATGCCAGAAGGATATTATGGGTCTTGGGAAGGGAAACAAATGACAGGATGAAGGCATTAAAAAGACAAGGCTGTACACTGGGCAAAACATGCAAGGAACTACTGATAGAAGAAGGAGCACTTAGGCAGAGGAAAATACAGGCTGCCTAAGTCAGCTCTATCTTTTTCAGTCTTGCCTTGTTTCTTGTCCTCTAGTTCTTATTTTGAAAAGCAAAGTAACAAAAATTAGCAACAACAACAACAAAAACTTGTTGCATATTCTAAGCTGTTTCTTTTTTCTTCATACTCTTTTGATATGAAGCAAAAGTTGGTTAGGGAACTTTCTGGAAAGATAATTCTTTGCCAGCTTTAGCTGTTAAAAATAGTAGTTGTAGCTCTTAGTACACATTCACACAGTTTTTCTGCCCAAATGAGTTTGAGTTCATGGACAACTGCTTTTAGTCATTTGTTGATCATACCACAGAGTTTTCACCAGGTCAGGACAGCTTTATACTCAGAAAACATGTAATGATAGCTGTGTTCTTTATTGCAGTGTGTCAGATACATTTGAACTGCTATATCGGAAGCTAAACCTAGAACTAAAGAGTTGCCTCTTTTTCAGTCCACTTCCCTCTTTAATGCCTTTTCCTCCACAGGTACGTTCATGCCTACAGCATAGCTCTTGTGTCTTTCATGTGGACCAACAGTGATGTTGTATCTCCTTCTCTTTAGTTTCTATTTTAGGAATGTTAACATGAATATACAGATTTCAAGATTTTGTGAGTCAATAATGAAGCAGAAATATTGACCACTTAAAAAGTGACCTTTAATGTTTGTGAGGTTGTGGTGAAAGAAGCTTTGGATAGTATTTACATAGAAACAATTCAGAGGACAGAACGTCACAGAGCAGCTACAGTATTAGCTGCTGAGCAGCCTCTCTGAGGGTGGACTCCTAAAACTCAGATGCTGGGGATGGGAGAAACACGTGAAATTCAGGCAGCAGGTTGTCGGCTGAAACTTCTGAAACTCCTCAGCCGTGCTGTAATTAGTTACAGTGGTATGAACACTAAATTAGCCATGCGCTAAGCTCAAGTCACAGCCAAGCAGCTATAGGGACTTCAGGGCCGAATAGATTCTGCTTTGTTCAAGTATAGCTAATATGAGACATCTGCTGATGTTTAAAGAGCCCTCAGTGTGGCTGGGAGACAATGTATTGTAAATGGTATGAGCAAATTATTGTTGGCTCTGTCTGTTACTATGACAGTAATGGTGTGTAAAATATAAAGCTATAGCCAAGGTCAGGATGGATGGTATCTCAATGAGTAAGATACTAAGGTATAATTTTCAGCGTCATTCTGGCCAAATATAAATTTATGCTTACTATGTTGTTTAATGTGGCAGATCTTAGGTCTCTGCAGACAGAACAGAAAACCATGCCGGCTTTAATTTTTATTTATTTTAAGATAAGAATAGATACAAGTAACCCTGTCTAGATAGCTATTTCATATGGAGTATTTGCCCCTGTTCTGTACAGCCTTGTCATAACAGTGCAAAATGTACAGAGGCATTCTGCTTACATGAATTTAACGGATGACATAACTCATTGGTGCTAAGAGTTGCTTGTATCTGAACTGTCAGAAATATGAGATCATCCTTCTTTTTTACTTAAGCTGACCTTTTCCTCTAGAAAATATTTTAACCATAATTTCCATTACAGTCCTGCTTTAGGCGTTACGTACATGCACAAAAAAGAACATTTTAAGAAAAGAACATTTTCATCCCTCTCTCTTCACTTGAAAACACTACCTATCCTGATATTTCACATTGAGTGGAAAAAATAAAGAAGAGAGAACAAGGTAAGCTGGCAGTTAACAGTTGTGAACAGTGTAATAAGTAACAGTCTGAGCACCACAACTGAGAATCATCAAGCATACTTGACCTAACTTGCTCCATATATTATTTACCTTACTTTGGAAGACACGCTCAGTTGCTTTTAATTTCACTGCCACAGCCTAGCAGTTGCTTTAGTTTATTTTCAGCTGTAATATGTTTAGCAGCACATCCAAGGAAAGCAGAGCAGAAACAAATTGCTGAATCTTGTATTTGAATTCTAGAACGATGATTTAAAGCAGTGTAGAGCTGACCTGTTCCTGGGCTAACCGGAATAACTGAATAACTAAGCCAAGCCCTGAAAACTCCAGGCTTTTCTGTAGGGTGGTGGGAATCACTACCTGGTTCTTGCAGGTATTTTTGCAATAATTCATTTTCCAGGTTGAGTAGCACAGCAGCTTTGTTGGAAAACTGCACTCTTAATTTAGCAATGCATAGTTTTAGAAACAGCAGTGCCAAATGTGATTGTTCTTTGCCTTAATTTGTTGAATTAGACATATTATCTGATGCCGCATACCAGAGGACAAGGAGTGTTGCAATGCTGGGAAGCTGACGAGCCTAACAAATTGTGATGTTATTGTTTTCATTACATGTGGGCGAGGTTGAGCTCTTTCCTCACATCATCATCTGGCTTGCTGACTTCTCAGTCTGGAGTTCTCCTTAGTAACTGGCCTTGTGGCAGTCTTGCTTTCTTGTGCATATTGTCCTTGAAGTGTTTGATTCCCTAGGTATCTGCTGCCGGGCTCAAACCTCTGAGAAGAGGGCTAGTAATCCTACAGGACCCCATGGTACCTATTGTCCCCCATCCTCTTTTTTAGCCTCAGAGCTCTTTCTTGGATAGAGTCAAGCTGCTCCATTCCTAATTAAATGCTGAAGGCCTGCACAAGTCCAGCCTTTCCTCTCATGCATTAGATTGTTTATCCAGGCTCCCTCTTCCTTAATGGTCTCAGAGGGAGCTTCTAATTTCTTCTTTTCTCATTTGCGGCAAGATGCTTGTGTGGAAGCTTCTTGTGATCTGTGTATCATTTATGTACATTTCTCCCCTTCTTCCTACTCTCTGCTTCCTTCCCCTCTTTGCTTCATCTCTTTTGTCCCTTGCCCCCATACTCCTATTGATCTTCTCCTGTGAATGAACACCTGTTTTTCTGAGGCATCAAGGCGCCATGTTGTAAAAGGCTATTAGTTCCTTACTCTTCCTCTGATGCACTGCTGCCTATAGTCCCTCTGGGTTAAATGCTGCAGAAGACACCTTTGCAGGCAACTCTGATATATCTGAAAGCAGTCGGTAAGGACAGCACATCAAAACAAGCTGTACAGTGCAGCAGTCAAAATTTACAAGTGAAACCTTTAGATTCTCCACCCTTTCTACCTTTTCTGTTTGGGTTCATCATCTCCATTACTTGAGGATCTTCAGACTTGGTGGTGCTCCTCTGATGAGCACCTTGGAGTCAGCCAACCTAGGAAGTGTCTAAGACACATCCAACACAAATCAATACTAGTGAGGTCAGGACCAAAAACAGCTGTCAGCACCACTTTACAAATAAGGTGTTAGTCACTGCTGTGGGAAACCTGGGTCAGTTTTTCCCTCAGAAGAGCACTGATGGAGAAGAGTATTCACCGGCTTATGGTGAAAAAGGGCAGTTTCCAATCTGCTTTTTGAAGCTGGGCTGCTCTGTAGAAATAAATGCAAGTTTCATGGACCTTGACAGATGACTTTTATAGAAAGAAATGAGCACTACTTGGGGGAGACCAGAGCTTGTCTCTAATAATTTTTTTCAGGTCTGTTTGTACTGTTTTACCAAAAATTAAAATCCCAAATAGATAAGGTATAAGAGACTTACCTGTAACACTTTCTATTGGTTTCCCCGTATGGTGCCAGTTATCTGTCTATTGCTCACCTGCCTGGTAGTCTTGTGCACAGTGTAGAGAGCACCAGTGACTCTTCAGTGCTGTGAATTTGAGACTAATGACAATGCAGTGTATAAGATAGACATTGAGGTGGTTGTCATCACTTATCTGAGTCCATTTGTAGGTCGAGCCCCGGGTGTCTTTTTAAAATAATGATAAAAGAAGTGAAGAAGGGGGCAATCAGTCTCTAGTCCTCAGAAAGAAGTGAGATCCTAACAGTGGTCTCAGCTTCTGTCCTGAAATGGAAGTTGCCCTTCTCTTCACCTTTGTAGTTCTGCCCAGTCAGCAGCTTCTGCTCTTTGCTTTTGTTTGTCTCAAATATTCTCGGTTAATGTCAGATTCTTCCATCCCAGTGACTGAATCACAAGGCAGACTAGGACTGTGTGGGACATACTGAATGATATCTCAAGAGGCAGTAAATAAAGGCTTGTTTATTCAAAGGAAATGAAATACATAATAATGAATAAAATTCACAAATTTTTTGCTTAAGAAACAAGTCTGGTGAGATTTATTTGAAAAGCAGGTATTTTGTCTGTGTTTACTTTCAAAAAAAGTGCATGGATGCCAGAGTTCCAGGTATGTTTTTTAGGGTAAGTTCTTGAATTCTTCAGATGCAACTTTGAAGCTTTTCCCAACCTTTTGAAAGTATAAGTAATAAAATTGGGTGGGTTCAGTGCCTCACATGGAATCTCCTAGACGTAAAATCCATCTACTAAGGTGTTTCATATTTTCTAAAAGCCAAAGCCGTGCAAACTGCAGCCCAAACTGCGAGGTGCTTGTTAAGCGTAGGCAGAAAACAGTGTCAAATGTTCTTCAGGCTGCCTTTCATAATCACTTGTTGGCTCGACTCCTGCAGGACCTCCTACAAGGAGCTCTTGGCCATGTTCTAAAATAATACATTTATCCATAGGCAGCAAAGGCTACAGCTGCAGCCTGCTGTTTGTGTGAGATTTAACCACCAATGGAAAGGTCTTTTAAGTTCTCTGAATTCCTCATTAAAATGCTGGTGTGATTTTCTGCAGCCATCTCAGATGAGAGTGGCAGTCCAACAAAGAAGCACTGGAAGAGATTGGCACTTTATGTTTCTCTTTGAAAAGTGCCAAACTGAGGGATAAATCTGGATCCCCCATCAAGAAAAACTGGAGCAGGAAAAATATTTTCACCACTAGCTGCTGTGGGTAGGGATTCTGTGGGGGCAGTTTTCCAGCAAAGAGCTGATGGTGAGAAGTTCAAGGAAGGACTGCAGTCCCAAATTACTGCATGTGTTTGTGGATGATGTTGTCTTCTTCTTCAAAAAAAAAGAAGTTTGTTTTTTTTTTGTATTGCAATCTTATCCCTAGCTGGGCTTTCCCGTTTTCAACACACAAGTTAGTCTGTCTTCTATTCGGAGCTTAGAGAAGGCTGGATAGGACTGTCAGGGCTCCCTGTATATGTGTATGATTATGAACAGGTTTATATGTCCAACAAATAATGAAAACCAATGGCCTGAAACTGAAGCCAGACAAAGTCATATTGGAAATAAGACACAAGTTTTTAACAGGGAAAAGATTAGCCTTTGGAAAATACCACTGTGGGGAATGTTAATGTCTCCATCTCTGGACATCTTCAAATCAAACCAGACCCCCGGCGCTAGATCTGTGTGTTGGACTCACCAGCGCCAGTTGCAGATGCCTTAGCTAAGCTCATCTTTCTGGGCCCAGCAGAGGGGTAGCTGGATGTGATTTAAAGACCCAGGAAGTAAGACTAAGTGATTCAGTTCTAGCACATTCTCTTCACTTTTTGAACATGAGAATGTTTGTAAGGAAAATAAGAGCACTGAAATTCAGCCTAGCTTGAGACTGACAGGCTCAACTCTATTACATCTACTTGCTTTTACTAGATGTGTAATGATGTAGCTAAAAGGTATAGTAAATAGTTTTATTTCAAGTCTCTTAAGGTGTGTGAGCTTTTGAAAGCAGTTTCTCAAGGCTAGCTTGTACCTAATTTATAGAAGTTTCCTGAGGCAACTATAGTCAATTTTGTTATATTCTTTTCACTTGTGCTAGAGCATAACAGATTTCCTGCCTGATCCGTATGAAGTGACAGTTCATCAGCTGTCAAAGAAGGCCTGGATTTGTTCTTGGACGCACAATGTAGACTTGAATGCAGACTGTGTGACACATTCAGGTGTACTGAAATGGATGGGACTGTCTGCTGAGTATTAGTTAGGATGGAATTTTCAGAGTCAGACACGTGAACAGAAATATTTTACATTTAGAAGGTACTGTGTGTTTTCAAACGCTTATTCTGATTATTCTGAGAGAAGTCCATGGTGGCCTGAAGGGGCAAGAATTGCATGCGGCATGAGTGACAGTTGTAAAAATCAGCCCTGTTACTAGAGAATATAGGGAGATAGAGAGGAAAAAGAGAAATTTGAAAGCAATTGGAATTATAAAGCTTTTTTTTTTTTTTTTTTTTTTTAAGTAACATTTACTAACAGAAATAGGTGCCTGTATTCCTGTCTTGGAGGTGAAGTTTAAAAGCGTGGAATTCTGCTGATGCTTTTAAAATAGCAGCCACGGTCAGCATTGCATGAAGTTGGGATGGCTTTGAGTCTCAAAACCTTTATTAAATGGTTTGTTGCACTTCAAAATCCCTCAGTCTCTGTAGGCATTTGCACAAATTTGCTTAACTATGTGAAGTGTTTTTTAAAGGATTAAGTAATTTGGTGTTCTGACTTTGGAAAGGCTTAATACAGATATTAGAGTGAGAATGACCATTTTTATTGTTGAATTAGGAAAAGGAAGCAAATTATGGCTGAGACTAGTGCTCCTATTATGGACAGGTAGATACTGGGCCTGAAAACTTTGTGCTGCTTGTGAAATGCAGTACAAAGTTGGGGTTTTCTTTGTTGAAGAGAGAGTTAAAATCCAACAGTGCTTATGAAAGAAAGCATCATATGTGGCAAATTATCACCATGCAGTAAATAACTGAAAGGAAAGAGATCTGCAAGACTTCACCCGGAATTTTATTGGCCTTGATATACTACTGTATGACAAGTTGAGTTTGGTTGGGAAGCTGTGGTGGGACACCTGTGTGAAGCAATAAGCATTGGTGTGGATACAGTTAATGCACCAGCTGGAGTGGAAGGAGAATCCAACAATGTACCTGAGGACATTACTGAAGGAGGCTTTTGAAAATGAATGTTGTCATCAACCTGTAGCACTAAAAGGAACTGTAACAGGAGTTTTAGAGTAGGTGAGAGCTGAAGGAGTACGAGTTGAAGTGTTGTGTGCAACTGAATTTCTGCTCACATAATTATGTTCCACATTCTCGTTCAGATTCAGTAAGAAAAGCAGTCATCACGTCCTAACCTAAAATACTGCAGAGAGCTTCTGTGCTTTGCTGAGCATTTATGACAGGTTGTCATAGAGGCTGAGTACATTTCAGTGGTGGATGAAGAGGTCCCTGTGTACCTTGGCCGTGTATCAGCTTCAGTTTGTAAAATGCTTTGGAACCCTTTGGGGCACAAGGCCATGTAACGTAAGGCCATTATCATGTTTGTTAAGAAAGCTGCATTTGCTGCCAAAAATGACAAAATCTCCTTTAAACTTTGAAAGACTTCAGCTAGACTCTGCTTTAAAATAGTGGAAGAACAAAGTAAAATGGGACTTACTGGTAATTTCAGTGTTGCCTTGGCACTGCCTCTTCCCAGTGTAGGCAATGTTGATCCTATTCCTTTTCACCTTCTTCCTCTGGGTTCTCTAAAGTCCGTGGCTATAATCATGGGGTGGACTTGGCAGTCGTGTATAGGACCTGGAATGTGTTTTTCCAGCAGCCGTGTCTGGATTTGTGGCTGACTTTTTTGGCTGACGCCATGGCTGGCTCTGCTGGCAGACAGATCTTCCTGGGGGCTGTTTTGGGTTCACAAGGCTGTCAGCTCGCTTTCTGTTCTGACCTGGATGCTGTTCTCCTTGAGTCACAATGCTTTCTTTTCTTTTGGAGGATTGTGTTTGTGGACAAACTTTCTATTATGAAAACACATGATATGGCAAAAATCTTTCCGTATTTCAGGGTTCTTCTAAACGTTTCCCTGTGAACTAAGGGTAAACATGCACATTCGCTCACAAAAGTGACTGCTGCCATAGGCATGGTCATTTCCAAATAAAGCTGCTTGGCTGAAGACCTTCTGTGGCAATTTCTGTCACTGGTATTGTGTCAAGTCCTGATTCCCATGACAAGAAATGGTCAGTAATGCCCTTCTTTGAAATAAGACCTTGATCTGCAAAGGTATTTAGGTGACTAACCATTATGTAGATACTTCATTTCCACTGACTCATATCAAGTGCACTAACTGCTTTTAAGGATGTGAGCTTAAAGCCTTGCAGACAGCCAGAGCCAGCAGGTCATGTGGGTGATGCCAGCTTGGCAGGATGGATTCCCACTCACAGGCCTGGATTTCCACTTGATTGCTTCATTGCTGACTAATTGTTCTTTTGATAGTTTGGTGCAAGTAGTTTTACCAGGGGATGGGGTACGTCCATTCATGGTAAAATGAAAGACCCCCATGGGATCCTGATGAGAGCTCTCCAATATTTTTTTTTTGCTTTTTCTGAGATTTTGAAATGTATTTCCAGTGATCAATATTTTTCTTTTTCTTTTTATTTTATTTTTTGTCTCTCTCCCTCAGATCTTTCTCTTTCTCCTTTTGTTTCCACTTCTCCTTCTTTTGCTTTCTAGTTTCCTTCCTTCAAAGGTGGCATGGAAAAGAAAGCAAGCAGGAAAAAAAGAAAAAAGCACTAAAAATTAGGAACAGTGCAAAAATATTTCGATTTGGGAAAGTGACCTCTACTTTTTGGAAATGCTTTGAATGGAGAATGTTGAGAGCTGTAATCTTGATAATTGGATTGAGACAATAATTCTCAACTTAAATTAGAATTTCTTTTCCCCTTTCTATGTTAACTACTTTTATAAGCATTTTGCATTTTGGCATCTGTATTCCTTAGATGAAGCTATGAGCGTGTACTCTAGGCCATATTAACATGTCAGCACAGTTCATTTGTCTTGTTCCTCCTTTGACTGTGGACCCTGGTTTCCAGCTGTAGAGGCACTGTTACTCCTGGGCTTTTTTCTCAAATGAGCCAGATCTTGATATAAGCTCCTTTCCTGCATAGTTGAGTAGCTAATTGATTAGCATTGAAGTCGACATCCCTGTGGACTTCTGTAAGGCCTTTGACATGGTCCTCCACAACATTCTTCTCTGTAAATTGGAGAGAGGTAGAACAATTTGGATTTGATGGGGTAATGATTTTAAGCTAAAAGAGATATAAGGAAGCATATTTTTATGATGCAGATAGTGGAACAGTAGAACAGGTTCCCCAGATGGAGGTGCCACATCCATGGAAATATTCAAGATAGGTTGGATGGGGCTCTGAAAAACCTGGTCTGGTGGAAGATGTCCCTGCTCATTTCAGGGAGGTTGGGCTAGGTGACCTTTAAAAGTCCCTTCCAACCCAAACTATTCTATGATTTTATGTCCTTTATATGGCTGAGTTTGAATCTAATTATTTCCAAAACAGATACATGCATAAGGTATGTTTTTTTGAGGTGAATTTTCCCTGGAGTTCACCTTGAGTACATTTTTATCTTTTGCAACTTCTAATCCACCTCTAAAACACAGAAGCAAGACTTAGAGAGAATTAGTAAATAATGATACGGCTTTGTATAAGAGTAGTGGGAATA
Source organism: Neopsephotus bourkii (assembly GCF_033783945.1). Taxonomy (NCBI): domain Eukaryota; kingdom Metazoa; phylum Chordata; class Aves; order Psittaciformes; family Psittacidae; genus Neopsephotus; species Neopsephotus bourkii. The sequence goes on along the minus strand of NW_026901987.1, from coordinate 213,152 downwards.
TTGAGTTCCTCTTTTGAAATAAATGGAAATTCCAGCTTTTGACAAGAAACAAACTTTTCTTGTTATAACAGGAAGGCTGAGCAGCAAGGAAGAAGTACAAAATAATATTTTCTGAAGCTGCAGAGGAAAATTGGAATCCCAGAATTCTGGATTGCAGCTATAGTGGTTAATACTTTCAGTAGCTAGAGACATGAGAATGACATAGCAAAGATGGTGGTTTTCTGTTAGTGATTCCAATTTTGCTTCCTAAACAATTATTTAGGAACATTTTTTTCAATGCTTTTGTTTGTTTGCTTGGGTTTTTTGGAAGGATTTTGTTATTGGTTTTTTTTTAATGTGCAGCACTATGATTTTTATCTGTCAGATATATCTGTCAGAAATGTCTGTCAGAAAATAACCACTGTTTATGAGTAGAGTATCATAAGGCTAGTATATTGTTTGCTGTAACATTTTAGGCAAGTGAGGTTAAGTGAGGTAAGTGGCTAGTTAACTTGGATGAGTCATCACTTGTTTTTTGCATTTTGACTTATAAATATCATAAAGAAAGGAATCATCAGACAATAATAGCTGGCAGGCTCTTTTGCCAACCAGCCCCAGATACCTAATGGATTTTTTCCAGCTATTCGTTCAGTTTGTTCTCAAAGTTACTAGGAACAATAAGACTTCTGCTGCTCTTCTTCAGATAGTTATCACGGGTTAACAAAGCTGATTGTTAAGAATTTCCACTTGCATATTGATTTTCTGTAGTTTTAGTTACACCTCCTTGCTCCAGCCTGGTTATTTATTCCCTTCCTTGGTGTTTATACTCTTCAGATACTTGAAGTGGTTAACATACGGCTGTTGGACATTGTGCAGACAATCAAACATCATTCCTTTAATCTCTCCTCATAAATCAGCCCCTCCAGCTGTTCAGTCATTTTTATGGCTTTTTTTTTCACATACCCATCATTCTGTTGCTCTCTTTCTGGTATTGAAATATCCAGAATTGTGCAGAAATCCTCCAGAGGGAGGCTGAGTCATTCCCTCTCTGTTACATTATCTGTGGACACATACACAGCTAGCCATGTATTCCAATTTGCATTGCTGACTTGCATCTAATAATTTGGTGCTTGTAATATGTTTTTCATTGTGGATAAACTCAAACAACATTTTGGACTGTTTGAAAGCTTGAATTAACAAATTTTTGGTATTTAGAAATTTTAGGAGAGATGCTGTAAATTAGATATCACACATTTGTATACAACAACCAACAGCAAATAAGGACTAAATGAGATATCACAATGGCAGGAAGAGATGTAAATGGAATGTTTTCACATGGTATGTAGGAAAGGGATGTAGTATTCATGTGCACTAATTGGTAGTGTTGCTGAATCAGAAAAATAAGTCAGGAAGGATCTAAGACATCACCCACTCCCTTATTCTGCCTAGAAGTAGATGCAGTATAACTCTGTTGCTACTGATGAGCTTATCTTTCCTGTTATTAAGGATTTCCACCAAAGAGGCTGAAATTTCTACAGGAAGTCTATTCCAGTATTTACAAAACAATTCTGAACGAAGACTTTTCCTATTTTCAGAACTGCTTTATTTTGACTTTCAGGCTTCTCAGGAGGATTAAGTGTTGCTTTCTTTGCTACTTTAAAAGACAACGTTGCTGAAATATGGGGCTGGGACCTGGGTGCACCTGTTCCTTGCAACAAAAAGAAGACAAAAATGATGAAGAAATATGGCTGCTGTGTGGCCTGTCATTATTAATCTAGTCCCCTAGTCAAAAAAATATTTGAGCAGCCATAATCAGTGCTCTTGAGAACAACTGCCTGGGAGGAAGATGCTGACAAGAAGAAGTATTATTAATTTGACAAGAAAGAAGGCTTTACCCATGCCAGAGTCCCAGCCACTGGTAAAGATGAGTGCAGTAGTGCTGTGCTGATTTGCACCAGCTGGAGCTCTGTGATCTATGTAGACTAAGTTTGAAAAATCCAGAAGTGTGAGAAGTGTGGTACAACTTTCACCAGCTGCTTGCCTGTGTACCCTAAATTTCCTCTGAACTAACCAAGCTTCACTTGTAAAATACCATCAATTCAAAACTGTCCTAACATAAAAATAGCAGGGCAAGATGCAAAGCCTGAAAAATACTGTAACAAGTTATTTATTTTTAAGTTGTGTTTAGAATACTTAATTATTGGGGAGGAGGGGAGCAGTGGGGAGCTGTACATACATTACAAATGATTTGTGGATTCCTTGGTACTTCAATCCTATGTTGTCAGGAAGTTTAGAGAGACATCATGGAGAAAATGGTACTCAAGTCTAGAAAGTGTTTAGTGGTCTGTGAAATGGTCCAAGTTGGATATTCAAAGTGGTGTGCACTAACATCCTCCCTGTTGTCCCTTTTGAAAACATCAACAAAGGAAATGCAATAAAATGGCATCATGTCACAACTCCGTAATGCACAAAATCATAATACACTGCCACATAAACTTGGAGGGCCTGGTTTATCTTACTTTGCTTTAAGCACCTAGTTGAAATGCCTAAATAATGAACAAGAAGTTCTCTACAGCCAATGGAAAGTGACGAACACCACTAAAAGGCAATATAGGCCTTAAAGTTTAAACTGTCATGTTGGTAGAAACTAGTTCTGCCTCTTTCCCCAAATCAAGCCTGTATACCGAAATTAGAAAAAAAGGTGTAATTTACCAGCTAAACTAACATGCAAACTTTAATAGGCTGCTCAAACCACACAAACTGAATCTCACACTCCTCTCCCAGTCAGTCAGACTCACTGCGACATTCTTTAGGGAAATGCTTACTGATATACGACAGACCTAAGAGTAAGTAAAATCAGACTCCGGAAGCAAAGAGAGGGAAGAAAACTTCAGAATCAAATTTTTTTTACTTAAAATCTCCTTTTGCCTAGTATGATTCTTTCTTATTTAACTTGGGATCCAGTCATGTTAGTGATGGAATTACTGCTTTTTAAAGTTGACACTCAAAAGAACTGTAGAGAAGATTGTTTTGAACCCACAATTCAGCATGTCTGTTTCTGTATATTGTATATGCACAATTCTGTGGAGTGTATATGTACATATAAACCACATAATTATCTATTATATTTTTCAAACATATTTCTGGCTTTGGCAAGCCCATTCAACCACTGAATTATCCTGTATCAAGTGAAATATAGGACATAGGAAAAAAACGAAGAGTTAAAGCATCTACTTCTAATAAACTAGGAACTTGTTCAAGGATAACAATATCTAGCAGTACTTACTTAATCTTACTAAACACTAATGCTCTGCTACCATTTAATGTGCAGCACTGTGCTTTCATTTCTCTATTTTACTCTTATTTTCTGCTCTAAAAGTGATATTTCTATTATGTAAATTAACCATCTAAAAATGGGTTGTCATCAGCTTCTTCTCCATATATATTAAATGGAAAAAAGTGGACATCTGATGGGGAAAACACACCTGGCCTGTCTTTTCCTAAATCACAGAATTGTGCAGGTTAGAAGCAAGCTCCAAAGCTCAGGTAATCCAGTTCCCAGATCAAAGATAGGTCAGCTGCTCTGGGAACTGTCCGGCCTGATTTTGAATATCTCCTGGGAAAGCCATTCCAGTGTTTGGTCACCCTCAGAGTAAAAAGTATCATCCTTTTATGTGATTGGAATTTCTGATCCAACTTGCATCTCTTGCATCTTATTCTATGCCTGTGCACCTCTGGGAAGAGTCTCCCATTTGTCTTTGATACTCCTTCTCTGCAAGGTAGGTACAGACAGCAATAAGGCTCCCTAAACCTTTTCTTCTGAAGACTGAACAAACCTAGTTCATGCAGCCTCTTGTCATGCAGTCCATGAGTTGGCCTCCTGCTCATCTTGGTGGCCTGTCACTGGGCTCAACTCCAGCATCTTCATGTCTTTGTCATACTGAGTAACCTAAAACTGGGTGCGGTAGTCCAGATGCAGTCTCACAAGGGCCAAAGAGGCAAAGAAATACTTATCTTGATCTGCAGGCTAAACTCTTGCTAATACAGTTCAGCTGGCCCTCTTTGCTGCAAGGGCATATTGCTGACTTACATTCAACATATTGTCCATCAGGATGCCCTGGTCCTTTTCTGCTTAGCTGTTTTCCAGATGGTTGAGCCCCAGACTTTACTGCTGCATGGAGATGATCCCTTACAGATGCAGGACTTTATCTGCCTTAGCCCTCATGATACTCTTGTCAGCCTTTTTCTTCAGCCTGTCCAGGTCCCCCTGAACAGCAGCCTGTGCCCCTTCATGTTGACTGCTCCCCCCATTTAGTATCACCCATGAAGAAACTGAGCATTTCCACTCACTGGTAAAGACTAAACAGTATCAGCCTTGCTGAGACCAAGATGCGCAACACCTTTTGCTCTTTCCTTGTCCATGGAGCTGGTCATATCATCATAGAATCCATCAGATTGTTCAGGCATGATTTGCCCTTGCTAGATCCCCCTCATCTTCTTGTTTGACCTGGTTTCAGCTGTAACAGTTACTTTTCTCCTTCCTAGTCGCTGGTGCAGTGCTGTGTTTTGGCTTTCGTCCAACAACAATGCTGATAACACACCCATGTTTCAGTTGTTGCTAAGTAATGATTACTCCAACCCAGGACTTTTCAGACTGATCTGAGTCATCCCGCCCGCCCTTTTCTAAAGACGGATATGATTACCTTTTACCTCCCCTGACAGCAGTGACTTTACAAAGATGATGGCTCTTTTGCAGTGATGTCAGTCAGCTCCCTCAGCAACCTCAGATCTATCTGATCTTCTCCCATGGGTTGCAAGTCATCAGTTTGCGGAAGTGGTCCCTGACCCACCTTCTTCTCCTGCAAGTATGGTGTCATTCGCAGAGACTGTCCCAGTAGCCTTCAGGGGCTGGAATGCCTGAGGACACATATGCCCAATGAAAACTGAGGGAAAACAAGAAACATGGAGTACCTCAGCCTTTTCTATGCCTGTTGTTATTTAGACCCTTGCTCCACTGAACAGAGCCCATATTCACATTATTCTTCTTCACATTAGGCATATCTCTCTTCAGTAAATATAAAGACAGAGCAAGCTGATTAGTTTTGTTTATGTTCAAAAGCCTAAAAATAGATTACTTGAATCATATTTCAGATTCAGATAAAGCTTTGTTTTGTGACTGACTTGTGTCCTGGGTTCAGCAGTAGCAGTCATTTTTCTCTTTCTTCGTAGCTGGTGCAGTGCTGTGTTTTTTTTGACTTTCAGCCTGGGAACAGCGCTGATAACACCGATGTTTTTAGTTACTGCTCAGTAATATTTAGTCTGACCAAGGATTTTGTGAGTCTTATGTTCTACCAGGGAGAAGGGGAAGCCGGGAGGAATCAGAGACAGGACGCCTGACCCAAACTAACCAAAGGGGTATTCCATACTACAGCATGTCATGCCCACTATATAAACTGGGGGGAGTTACCCGGAAGGGCTAGATCACTGCTCACTTGGGCTGGGTATCAGTTGGCAGGTAGTGAGTGGTTGTAGTCTCTTCCCTTGATATGTCCCTTATCATTATTATTATTGGTGGTAGCAGCAGTGGTTTGTGTTATACCTTAGTTACTGGACTGTTCTTATCTCAACCTGTGGGAGTTACATTCTTTTGATTCTCCTCCCCATCCCTCTGTGAGTGTGGGTCAGGGGAGGAGTGAGACAGAGACTGCATGGTTCTGATTTACAGCTGGGCTTAAACCATGACAACTTGCCATTACTAACCTGAAGTGGGCTGGTACAGCCTGGGATGGTGGCATGTTTCTGGTTGATAGCTGCCTTGGGCTTTGAGCAAGCATTAAAATCAGGGTTTTCAGGCTTTTATTCTTTGTTGTATTCTGACTTGTATACTGTTTTTAATTACTTGAAGAGTGATTCATGGCAGAAAAACACAGCTCCATGATCTTTGCAGTCTCATGCAGTTACTTAGCCTGTGATGATGTGGATCACCAGAAATCTTCCAGCTTATCAGGGGGATACTTGCTTCATACAGCAGTTTGTAAGGTGTAACTTTTGACATAAATGGTAAATAAAGATGTCAAAGTTTATCTTGTGAGCTAACACTAAAGAAAGGTGGTAGAGAAAATGTGCATAAAAAAAAGCAGTTAAAGGAAGAGTCATCTAGATGGAGAAATTGTATTTCTACTGTTGTTACACAACAGTTTTGGTATAGGAGCATTTTTATCTTGCTACATACAGCAGTTTGTAAGGTGTAACTTTTGACATAAATGGTAAATAAAGATATCAAAGTTTATCTTGTGAGCTAACACTAAAGAAAGGTGGTAGAGAAAATGTGCATAAAAAAAAGCAGTTAAAGGAAGAGTCATCTAGATGGAGAAATTGTATTTCTACTGTTGTTACACAACAGTTTTGGTATAGGAGCATTTTTATCCACAGGAGGCACACTATCAAGGCAGATATTACTTTTATGGGTTCTTTCAGTGCTCAGTGCCTGTTGAATGTTGGGCTGTGCTGTCGGATGCTGATTTTTCTCAGGTTTTATACATCAAGGTTATGGTAAAAATCAAAATAAGTGACTCAACCTGAACAAAACAAGGCAGGAAAGTATTTCTATCCTAAAAGTCCTAAAAAGACTGCTCTAAATAATATTTGGGTGGTGCAATGGGGAATGGTGTTGGTTATGATGCTAGTGAGTGGTAATGAGAGCTGTTATTTATGAGCATATAAAAATAAATCATTGAAAAAGAAGAAATAGTTTATCTCATTAACCTCTCCACCGGTGTGTAGTCCTTCCTATAATATTCATTGTAATCTTCCTAAAATATCAATTGTAATAACTGTTCCAGGGGATTTTTTTCCTGCCAGGAGAGTGGTGTTTCCATGGAACATGAAACACATTCAGGGCCCATGCGACTCGCAGTGAGAGTGAGGGACGGATTCCAGGTGACTTGAATGCCTTTTCAATCCAGGTCTAAAGCCTACAGTTAGACTAAGACAACAGTTAAATAAGACCTTCCTGTGCTTAAAGGCCCAGATCCGCTATAGCAGGCAGTGCCAGATTAGTGAGGCAAAAATTACTTTGTAGATCTTTAGGCTGCCGTAAAACTATTATAAATTAATCTTGGCTACCTGTGAGCCCAAAGAGTACATCTGGCAGCAAGAGAGGAACGTGGTATCGATACTACACCCTCTAGCTGAGGAAGGGAAGGTGGCACACAGCCACTATTCCTGCTTTAATTACCCAGTATTTTCCCCGATGAAGAACCATCAGGAGAGCAAGACTGCTGGGTCTCTGGCTCTTTTGCACCACTAAAGTGGCAAAAAGCAGCTGGAGCAGACCTGTGAACAAAGCTGCACAGCTCATTTCATTTAGCAGGTTAATACATTTTCTTCCTCTTTCTGAGATGTATGACAAATGGCAAAACTTTCAATTGGCTTCAATTGCGCAATATGTTAAAATATAACTAAGTGCTCATCATACATTAATTACCAACAGATTTCTGAAGACACTTACTGACGTTGAATAATTACACAGGCGATGTGTGTATCTTATAAAATGGATAATCCTCAGTATGTTTATTTCTTGCAATCATTCCATAATTATTTTACACTAACTATATTTAGATTTGGTAGCATAAATCATAAAATACCAAATTATTATTTAAAACAATATTTTAAAAGCCTAAGCTATGTAAGTTAATCCTATGGAAATATGTCTTCAATAATCAACTGGCATTTTTTAAAAAATGCAATTAGAGTCTTATTAAATCTAAATTAAAAGCTTACATGAAAAACAATTTAAAAATAGATATTGAAACCTAAGAATTCACACTCCTCAGTGTTTGCTCCTATTACAATGCATACTTAAGAATTTGGTAATTTTTTCCAGGTGGACAAAACAAAAAAGGTTTAAATTTGTAGCTAGTTTCAGATTTTAAAATAAACAGGCTATTTAAATGGAAGGACGTGGTTTGCCCTGTTGTACACATATGGGAACATTCAGTTTTAAACACATCATAAAAATGAGGCAGATTAACATTTTTAAGCAACTTTATGCCATTTGAAGGGAGATTTTATTTTAATTTCAGACACTGATCTTGGTTTTTCAAGCATTTAAATTCTGGGTCAGTGATAGGCACAGGAAGCAAAATTAAGGATACAGTAGGCAGGTGTTCATTTTCGAAGACAAATTAATGTGAAAAAATGCATAGAAACCACAGGGTATGAGGACATAAAGTACAGTGAGTATGCTCAGTCACCGGAGTGAGCAAAACTCCCAGCTGTTACTTATTGCTAAGCCAAATCTAGGTCACTACTTCAAAACTGGAATATCATGTTCTCCTACCATGCCACATAATATGTTTATACATTGAAATCTGTGCTTGGCATTTCTTCTATCCGCTGGGCAAAAGCAGAATTAGATGTAGAAGCAAAGAGACTCAAGCAGAGAAAGCAGCAAGAAAGGGCAGTGGATGAATTCTTTCTGGTATTATATAAGGATGTATAATATATGAGCTGGAGTCACAGGCTGTGACTTTTGAGCTCAGACGTTCAATAGTTGATAGTTTCACATACAGATATCTATTAGGATAACATAATTGCTATATGACAGTCATGATTTCATTGACTTTCAGTCACTGCTAAATACTTTTCAGGCTTTCTGGGGAATTCTGTTTTCTTTACTATGTGTTGCATGAGCACAGAAGTCTCTCAGATGTCCATTGTTCTCAAAGGATTGCCTTTGGGAACAAACGGGATGCTTGGAAGGAAAATAATTAACTTGATGGTAGAGAATCAGGCTCATCAGAGCAGAGTATTCTTAGAGTGCTTCTCACAATTTGGGGTGGGTTTTCTGAAACACAAGTTTTCCTCTCAGCTGAAGGATTGGATCATTCACCTACTTACTCCTGATGAAAGCAGTGAAGTGACTGGAACATGGCTTTCTTTCTTTAGGAGACTGTCATAACAAAACAGTTTGAGATGGTACCGTTTCATCGTCTCTGTGTTGTCTGTCTCACTGGATGCCTGAGGAGGTCTTGTAGCAATAAAAGACAAGCATTAAACACAGAATGTGTCATTTGACCTTTCATAACCATCATGCAACAGCATATCCTCCTCAGCAGCATATCCTCTCTGTGTTGCCCTACAGGTAAAGGCCTGTGGATATACGTGGCTTATATGTCAATCATCTCAGGGAGTTATTCTTCTGGTTTAGTTGCAGCAGAGACGCTGAGCTATTAAAGCACAGGTGAAGCAGCAAGTAGAAATGCCTAGAAAGACCAGGGTCTCTGTGATGTGGAAATTCACAGTCTTGCTAGAAGGGTGTAGGCTGGTGAGGACTGGCTTTCTGGCAGATGTATAGGATGTATTCTGTGAAAGAGACCTCTTGGTAGATTGAAATACTGGTAGATTGCTTACAGGACTTCAGTGGAAAGACACTCTGAAGGCCTGAACTAAAGGGCTCCTTCTTTGCTGGAGGAACATTTGCTTTCCTTTTTGGTCCCATTGAAGTGTACTGTAGAAACTGCTGATGCAAGTATTTATTAGCATAGAAAAGACTTGTATAACATAGTTCACAGTATCACACAGTATCACAGTAGGTTAGAGATTGGAAGGGACCTCAAAAGATCATCTAGTCCAATCCCCCTGCCGGAGCAGGAACACCTAGATAAGGTTACACAGGAACGTGTCCAGGCAGGTTTTGAATGTCTCCAAAGAAGGAGATTCCACAACCTCCCTGGGCAGCCCGTTCCAGTGTTCCGTCACCCTCACTGAGAAGAAGTTTCTTCTCAGGTTTAAGTGGAACCTCTTGTGCTCCAATTTGTACCCATTACCCCTTGTCCTTTCATTGTTTGCCACTGAGAAGAGCCTGGCTCCATCCTCGTGACACTCCCCCTTTATATATTTATATACACTAATAAGGTCACCCCTCAATCTCCTCTTCTCCAAACTATAGAGACCCAGCTCCCTCAGTCTTTCCTCATAAGGGAGATGCTCCACTCCCTTAATCATCTTAGTTGCCCTGCGCTGGACTCTCTCCAGCAGGTCCCTGTCCTTTTTAAACTGAGGGGCCCAGAACTGGACACAATATTCCAGATGAGGTCTCACCAGGGCAGAGTAGAGGGGAAGGAGGACCTCTCTCGACCTACTAACCACCCCCCTTCTAATACAACCCAGGATGCCTCACGCTTTTCATTGCCTGCTTGAGCTGCTATAATGGACAGGCTTGATATTTAAATCCTTCTTTTGTCTAAATAAGGGAATACTCACTTTCTGCTTTACAGAGGACTTACTTTCTAAGAAAAGATTGTAAAAAGTGGCTTGCTGGCACTAGAAGGCTGTTACAGTTACTGAATACAGATGTCCCAAGTAAAATATTTGCCTGCCTAGAAGCAGCTGATAAGTTCAAGGACCCATTTGATCCTCCCTTCTACCTTTCTAAGCCTTTGGTATATCCTCCAGATAAAGACTTAAAACTCACTGCTGTGCTCCTGTGGAGGTCAGGAAAGAGTCCTGACAGCTATAATATTCATGAGATGAATGCCCTGTTCTTACTCCCCAGTCTGTGGAAACTCAAAGACTGAAATACTGGATCAAGTTGTCCTTATGACAGTGCAGTTGGACAGCCTTTGAAGATTCTGTTCAAGACCTCCACAACTAATTTAGTCTCCCTCTTTTCCAGATGTTCATAATCTCCACTGGCTACAAAGGAGCTGAGACAACCCGCACAGTCAGAGATGTCTCTTCTGCTTAACACTGGGTAAGCGATGTCCCGCTGCAGGACCCTGTTGCTCCTCAAAATCTCACCCTGAGTATGCCTCATGGTGTTCTGCTCTACTTGTTCCCTTTGCTCCTCTGGTCACTCTCCTGAGTGATAGCTCCTTCTTACCTGGTATAGCTCTTTCCTAAAAGCCTTCTCTCACTTCCTCACTAATGGGTTAGCCACAAAATATGTGTGTTTATATGTTTCAGTTTGGCAAACACTGATTTATTTTAAAACGGCTTTTGTATGATAAATATCTTCTGAATTTCTTAAACCTTTCACATACCCTATGACTAAACCACAGGGGAGCTGAAGAAGTGACTTTTCTTGGGCTGCCAAGAAGGTGTTGTAGTTTTAACACTATGTTTATGAGGAATGAGCAGAATGTTCTTGCTTGCCCTTTCTAAGACAGCAGGTTAACATGAGCTGCCTTCTCTGCTTTTGTGAGCTTTCGATCTGCAGTTTTGCTATTCATGAGCTGTAGTGTGAGAGGTCTGTGAGATAATGGGTCAGTCACTTTGATCTGTCTTCAACATTTAACCCAGGGTGGATGGATGAGCATGACAAAGGCTATCTAATGTCAGAACTTCTGAATTATTCAGGGTTTCTTCAGAGATTAAACAGACATGCCTTTACTGGCTGAATTATTAATCTTGCTCATTTATGTGTTTAAAAATGATTAAATTGAAAGTGCAGTATGAAAGTAGGAACATTTTTTTTAATGTTTTTCCAACTGTAGGTTTGATTCTGTTTCCTGATAGCTCTTCCTAAGTGTATATTTGTACTTCATCCCCAGAATTTCCTTTGGTTTGAAATTCTTTTGCTAACATGAAAACAGTTGTGATTTGAAAAGCAGAACAGTGTTGAAACTGGTAATACATAAAGCAGTTGAACTTATTAATATGGCTCAGAAACAGGATAGAAGTAAAAGGTGCCATTTCCTATGTGTGAATGGAAAACCTATGAAATGAAGGGCTGGGAATCTCTCATGATTGCATTGACAGACCATGCAAGGAGCAGGATCTGCTTATAGAGACTGACTTGAAGGACCTAAAGTTTCAATGAGAGTCCCATAAGAGACTCTATGTGAAATTTGTTTGTGCAAGGGACTGCTATAGATTTAATGAAGTAGCTAAATGTTCAGAAGATGTCTCTTTGCAAACCTTTAAAGGGCCAGACAAGGCAGAAACAGGGATGTTCACTTGCTTCTTAGTAAACCAGTCCTGGAAATAGAAACCTGTAGGGGGTTTCTCTAGCAAAGTTTTGGTGATGGGCTACAGGGGTGGCTTCTGTGAGAAGCTGCTAACACCTTCCCCTAGGTCCAATGAAGCCAATGCCAGATGGCTCCAAGATGGACCAACCACTGGCCATGGCTGAGCCCATCAGTGATGGTGGTAACAAACCATTTGAAATAATATCTTTTGCCCACAGTGTCCACTTTTTTTGTCTAAATATGATTGATGTTGTTTTGTTACAGTGGTATGTGTTCTTCTGCATGTTTGCTGTGCTCTACAAAAGGTGTAGGCCAATATTTGATGGATATGAGAAGATACATAGCTTAAATCATATCACTCTTCTTTGTGTTTTATTTTAAGGTTGTAGGTATCTCATTTTAAGAATTGGATTAATTTCTTCTGCCTTCCTTTTTCTGCTCTCTGTTTCTGTCCATCTTTGTTTCTTTCCTGCCCTTTGTCTTACTTTCTTATGAAGCTCTGCAGATGTTTTATTTATGCAAAATTTAACCTTAGAATCTGTGTTTTTTCCTCGACCTGATTTGGCATAGAGATGAAACTGGAAGATTTAGTTATGTAGTTTTATGTGTGTGTCTGAGTTGTAGAAAGTTTTTCTTAGTTTTCTCATTGAAAAAATAAGTTGGGTTTTCTTTACACTGCCTCATACTTCTTATGGTAAATGTTTGCTGTTGGTACATGGGGACAGCTCATGGTTTTGAACCATTGACTAAACCCAGAATGCAGATATTTGTTTGTTGCTGTGATGCTCCCAGCCAGGACATCTTTCTGCCTAGGGTTTCTCTCAGGGCAGCTTGTTACAGTCTGGTGAAAGGCGACAACTGGGCAGAGTCAATCTTGAGGAGGTCAGTGCACTCTTTATCAAGATGCCAGTGTTGGGATGTAAATATTGTCATCTACTGCCTTCAGAAGGTCTTTAAACCTCATGTCCCGATGAAGCAAATTAGTCCTGGTAAGAACTTTGTTTTACATTAGGGACTGACAGGGTGCTTTGCTTGCACATGTCGTTGTTTGGATGTTCGAAGAGGGAGGTTGTTTATTTGCTGGTGTGGATGGCAATTTCTCATGAAGATATGGTTTTCTGGCTTCAGTCAAGTCTTCAAAATCATTCAGATTATCCTAAATGTCCAAAAGTGGCTGATACATGGGCCCACATGGCATACTTCTGCTTGATGACTTAGAATGTTCAAAGTGGACCTCTGCCTGCAAATTTGGAAACTAAACAGAATATAAAATAAATCAAATCAGCTTCTGCTGGAATAGTATTTTCAAGAAAAATAGCATGTTGCTGTCAAAACAGCTGCATCCCATAATAATAATAATAATAAAAAAATCAATACATATAAAGGCATAAATGAAAATAGAACTTGACATAGAAATTTTGAACCAAGGATTTAAAGCAAATGGTGATCTGCAGGTAAGCATTTGCAGAAATCTTTTTTGGAACAGTCTTAAGTAAGTGTCACAGCATAAAGTTGCCTGGCTTAATTTTAATGACTGTTATACATTTATGCCTCTGGGACTATTTATCACATTAATTTAATCATGCCACGTATGTGGATAGGTATGGGCATGCAATAACTGGAGCACAAACAAGTCTAGATTCAGATCTGGAGTTTGATTGTCCAGTACTGCACATCTTCTGTATTTTTGAGACTATGGAGAGCAATGGATGTGAGTGTAACCTCTTCCTCAGTATAGTGACATTGTGACATTTCCACCATGCTTACATTCATCCTGGGAATGTAAACAATTTCTTTTTTTTACTCATAAATGTCTATTCTTGGAAGTGCCTTAGCAGTACTAGTACCATCCCAGGGTGACTCATAAAGGAACTAACCTGCACAATGACACAGAACAGTTATTTATGATCAGTACCTGCAGAGTGGATCAGATGTACACCTGTTCAAAATTAAATCAATCACCAAATGTGGGGTTAGGAAACAATTGTTCAAACTACTTGTAGTTTGGAAAAAAGGCAGAAAGATATTTCTATAGCATTTTCAGGAATCGTGTTCCCTTTTTTTCCCAGATAGATACCCTAGTAGCCTTTCAGACTAAGATGCCAAGACTAGATTTCAGAACAGTGCTTTCTGGCAAGTTTTCTTGGTTTTCTAAAGCAAATGCTATCTCATCTTCTTGAATAGCATCTGGAACTGCCAGAGTTAGTACAGAAGGAAATGCCCTGTTGCCACGATTCCTACAGTTTTCCATAGTGTCCATTTCAGCCTTGTAGGAGAGTTGACTTTCTGACTGCTTATTCAAATGTTTATCAGAATTAATGTTCTGTTTTTCTACTTCATTTTCCCTCTTCAAAATGATCAAACACCATTCAATTAGTATAGAACAAAAAAGCACCTTGAACTTCAAAAGAAATCACAGTGAAACACGTGCAGTGGGAAATTTGTTTCATGCAAGCCTTAGTTACGCACATCAACTTTTCATCTGAGCAGAGCCCATGCCAGAGGTTCTTCCTGAAACTCTCATCTGCACATGGTCTGGCAGACCCTGCCTTTTACCACACAGGCCATGGGGAGCAAGTTTTAATGAAAATCCACTGGAGACTGGAATGCTGTCTTTGGAGGGCCTGTAGCACTGCCTTTGAGGCTTATGGCTCATGGAGTCTGCTAACAGATGTGAGAGGGAGACCAGGGTATCACAGAGCTCATGCAGCAAAGCAAAAACATTACAGAATGCTGTGATTCCCCCCCCAACCCCAGAGGAATATTATCATGGGGCTACTGGTGTCTGCTGTGAGGGCAGGCAGTCAGCACAAGGCTAGAGCAGATCTGGGAAGGTTTTGCAGTCTGATTGCAGGAGGACCTCCATGGAGCTATGGTAACAGGACTCTGCATCCTAACAAGAGCATGGGCTCCAGGACTTGCTCCTGCTGCAGTGCCGTCACCCTTACTCCTTCATGCATCCTACATGAACATCAGGGTTTGTTCTTATATGTAGGACACTTGTCTACCCCATGATCTAAGTTTTCAGAGTCCTCACTGTGGTACCCTCATGGACGCTGAGTTTCAGATATCAAAACCTTGTGTATATGCAAGAGCTTCAGTGAAATAAATCCCTTCTTACAGTACTAAGTCCTGTGTTGAGCTGCCTGCTTCATGTGCTGCTTCTGCCAAAGACTATCTTCTTTCAGGCTTGGCAATCCTGAGAATGAAATTCCTGAAATGCATTATCTACCCACATGGACATTCTGCTTCAATATCAAGATTTTCTGCACATTCCCTATATCATCTTTGACCAACCTGCTCTATCATTATGCAGGTACAACTTCAAGTAGTGAGTTTTGAACTTTTCACTGCCATTCCCACATAATACAAATGTTTTGTTTCCAGAATCAGAGAATTCATTTGTTTTACTATGGTATATTTATCTTTCATGGTTTTCCTCTATTCTTTGCATTGCAAAGTACTCCCCCTGTGAAAAAATATGGTTTTAATCTAACGTACCATTACAAAAAGTGGGTGTAATTTGTGGAGAAAAGGCACTTTTGAAAGCTTGGATGTATTTTGTGAGTTAGCAAAAATGTTTGGAAAAAATTGAAGGGCCCCAAACCTCAAACTTGTGGGGTTACTCCATCCTTCCTACATATTTGCAACACCCAATCACAATTAAGGAAATTATTTTTAAAATATTCATAAAAAGAAACACAATATGTTGAAGTTGACAACATATTGCTGAAACCACACTAGATCAATTGGGAATTTCAGATGTCATAAGCATTTTAGGCTATACAATCAAATAGTCTCCCAGGATTTTACACACTGCTAGTTAAGAAAACAAATTTTCATCTTACATTTTGCAAGCTGTCACCTTATATACAGTATATCAGAAAACTTGCCATGACTGGTTTTACTGCCAGACCTCTTAAGAGCTAATTGGTTAAGCACCTGGGCAGGAAGCTTTTTGGCAGAAATGCTATTTTCTGCAAGGAGTAGCCATAAAGTTCTGGATGGCAAATTGTAATCATTAAGGCTCCCTCGTCTACAACAGAACACATAAAATGTAAATACATTGCTTGGAGAAATTACGATGCATAAAAGGACAGGCTGTGTTTTAAGTTTGTCCAATGACTTACGGCTCAAATTTGAACATGGAAAGGATCTTATGTTTTTTTCAGGGTCAAGCTTTCAGCAGACTTCTCTAATTGCACCCAGAAAAATGAGAATCACATCTGTTTGCATCCACCAAAACTGTTATTTGCATGTATAAATGTTGTGTGTACAAGGAGGAGTCGCAAATACAATGACTCGCACTGGTTTTTCAAACACAGGGATTTTGTGCAGACTACAAAACAACACACATCAGTGACTTCTCTTGTAGTTGTAGATTAAAAGTTCTGCTGAAAATTTGTCTCCAGGAAATTGCATGTTTCTTCGATATTGTGTGAGAACTCATAGCGTAATCTGCTGCCTGCAATGAGTTGAATGTGGTGGTTTGTGAATATGTGTCTGAATTCCAAACAGTGTTTTGGGCTGATTGTGTTGGTGGAATATTTTATGGCGTGTTATTCACGAGCATTGTCATGAATGCAATTACTTTTTCGTTTGTGTTGATATTCGATATGTTTGGTTCTTTTTGGACACAATTTTCAGAAGAGCCAGATGCCAACTTTCTCTACAATTCACTGAGGGGAGGTTTCTAATTTGCTCAAAAATACTGAAGTATTTTTTTACACATAAATTTACTCCTTTATAAATATTGACTGCCTGTAAATATTTCTTTTCATAGACAGACAAGACTATGCAAAACTCTTATAGTTCTAGACAGAAAGAATGTATATAAATAGCAATTTGTTTTCAAAGTACTTCATTTTACCTGTGACTGTTAGTTGTTACTTACTTGTTTTGGTCATTTAGATTTAAATTTGCATTAACTTAGATGCAAATGTTAATTTCTGTGGTGTAATTTTGTGCACACAAGTTGTCTTGTTGACAGCTATTCACAAACTTAAACTTAAAGCAGATGCATACATTTACAAGATCTGGAGAGCTGAAAGGAAATGATGTGATTTAAAGACAGATCACACACTGCTAGTAATAAATAGCAAATAGTTGGCATTATTCAGAAGAGAAAGAGCATCTATGCATTTTGAAATATCCTTGGCATAATTCATAATACAAATATAAAATACCCATGCTGTTGTAATTAAGCTCCAGTAATATCAGGATCTCAACAAGATAATGAAGAAAAAGTGGGAACTTCCCCCTCGCACTAAGTTAATTGTTTTGTTTCTTCCTCAATTTCAACTGTTTGTGGCCGGGTGGTCAGAGAAGCTCATTGCAGCCTGCCAATGTGGTTGAATCTGGCCTCTTTTAGACCAAAGCAGAGAATCCTCCTCCCAAGATAATGCCCTGTCAGCTGCCTCCTCCTCAAGCCATGCCAGCACAGCGTGGGCTAGGCTCAAGTGGAGATGGGGGCTGCTCTTGGCTCTGCCTCTGCCCAGAAACATCGTGCCACCCATGTGGGGCTCCGCCTTGGGATCCAAGAGACGCATTCTTTTCTTTTCCCTATATACTTCGCGTACGCTTAGGGCTAAGTTTTGCAGTTGTGTAAGCTTGTGCATAAAGTAGTTTTTTTGCTGAAGAACAGGCCAGAGGATACTGGAAAAATAAGATCATTGAGTAAGAATGCCCAACTTGATTTCTTAGCCAGCCTTGTCCTCTTTCTCCTTTCTTTTTGCCCCAAACCTGGTCTTTCTGGAGGATACGCATATTACTGAATATTGGAGAAACTGGCAAAAAGTGATAGCACTGACAGTCATGATTTAAAAGTGCTCCTTGGGAGGAGTGGTTGCACAGGTTAATATAGTATGTATGTCTTTAATAAGAAGCAACTAAGGGATGATCGTTATTAACCACAAATAGTTGGAGAGCCTAGCAACTATTAGTTGCAACTTGTTAACTACTAGCAAGTGAGAAACGTTAATTTTCAAAATACTGAAGAATGTAAGAAGCAGAGGGACAAAATTAAGAAGCAAGCCATGTAGAGTGGTTATCTAGGAAAAAATCTATGAATTTCATAAACACTGGTAATAGAATAATCTCTCAAAGGTACCAGTAGTGAGCTTTGTGTTTAAGAGTTTTTAAAAGTAACATTTACAGACATTGTGCTAACAAACAAGGGCAAACAAACTTTTAATGACATGGAAAAATGGCATGAATTGGTCTGTTCTAATTTCCTGATTTCTGTATCATAGTAACAGAGATTAGAATGTATTATTTGTGATAGAATCCACTCTGCCAAATTTAGCCATCTAGCTGCTGCTTGGTTTTCAACAAGTCATTTCTCTTCAAAGCTGTCAGAGGGAGATTCTGTTTAAATGCAAGCTTAAGAAGTACCCACATTGAACTATGTGAAGATTTGTAGATCTGAATAGGTTTGTGGTGTAAAAGAAAGGACTGTACATGCAGGAGCTATGTGGAAAGGGACATAGGGAAGGTGTAGAAATGGAGAGTTGTGATATGACACAACTAAACAGATCCCAGACTGCATACCCAGTTCACAGGCTAGACATGTCTCTGCTAGGTTTAGTTCAGCAAGGGGAAGTGCAAGTCCTGCACCTGGGGAGGAACAGACCCAGGCACCAGCATATGATGGGACCATTTAGCTGGAAAGCAGCTTGGCAGGCTTTCCTGGCTGGGGCTCCCGGTGGTCATTACATTGACCACGAGCCAGCAGTGTGCCCTTGCTGCAAAGAAGGCAAATGGTGTCCTGGGCTACATTAGAAGGAGCATTGCTAGCAGGTCGAGGGAGGTGATGCTGCCCTTCTACTCAGTGCTGGTAAGGCTACACCTTAAGTACTGTGTCTAGATCTAGGCTCCTCAGTAAAGAAAGACAGATTTACTAGAGAGAGTCCAGTGAAGTGCCAAAAAGAAGATTAAGGGACTGAATCATCTCTCATATGAAGAAAAGCCAAGAGAGCTGTGACTGTTCAGCCTGGAGAAGAGATGGCTCAGAAGAGTCTCATCAATATACACAAATATCTGAAGCAAGGGTGCAGAGAGGACATTCAGTGGTGCCCAGTGACAGGACCAGAGGCTATGGGCACAAACTGAAACACAGGAGGTTCCCTCTGAACATCAGGAAACACTTTTTCCCTGTGAGGGTGACCAAGCACTGATTCAGGTTGATTGTGGAGTCTCCATCCTTGGGGAATTCAAAACCCATCTGGTTTTTTTGGATGACCATTGTCCTGGACAACAAGCTGTAGGTGGCCCTGTTTTAGCAGGCAGGTTGGACCAGATGACCTCTAGAGATCCCTGACAAGCTCAGGCAATCTGTGATTCTGTGAAAGACACCACTGTTTTGAGCTTGTAGCTGGCTAGGTTATTTTGGGTCAGTACCTGTTTAGGTTTAAACCTTTGACTGAAAAATGTCAACATGGTGAAAGAAAAGGTCAGACATTCCTTTGTTAAACCTCCCCTCTTTTCCTGCTTGCTCTACCAAAAAACCTCCACCCTGCCTGGGAAATATATATATAACAGTCTGAGCCATTTTTGGGGGCTGTGCTTGAATTCAGATTGACTCTCTGCCTTAAGAGGGCATTTTGGATGCCACGAGTGGCAGGAAGCAATGCAGCCCCTTAATCAGCTTGTAACTTACTTTATGCACATGATCGCTTCCCTCTTCCACCTGGGTAGGATGCTGAAAGAGGTCATAGAGGACATGAAATGCTACCGCTTGCCTTTAAATGCCCCCTAGACCTCTAGGGGCTGTAAATCAGCTTGATATCCAGAGATTCAAGAAAACTGGTCAGTGGCCTTCACAATATGGTGCATTTTGAGTGACTTATGATTTAGCAGATCCAATTTAAAATTATAATATGAAAAAAATCACATATGTGAAGGAAAGCCTCCTCCCCCTTTGCATGCACACACACATACACTCCCCATCTCATATTTTTGAGTTATGGCTCTGCCTGCAAACATTGCACAGGCTATTGCAACCTTGGGGCTGTGTGCTGGGATCAAGATCTGGATCTGCTCAAGCTCATCTGAATAATTTCTAGAGGAGTCAACTGGACCTTCTCAAAATACAGCTTCTCTGGGACAAAGGCTTTGAATGGGAGGCTAATCACTGATGTGTGTTGTTTTGTAGCTGAAACTTTTCCCATTGCACTTGTGTGTTAGAAGCTGGAATTTGGCTTCCTGTCTGCCTAGTTTCTGCCTGAAGCAAAGTTTTTATGACTGAGCTGTGAAGCCCTTAGTGGAGACGGTTGTAAAAAAGAGCTTACAGCCTTTTTAACTAATTGTGGCCTTACCAGCGATTACCATAATTTTCTGAATTTATTTTTAACATTTTTGTCCCCTCTGATCTCACTCCATGTCCCCAAGTGAGTCGGAGCTGGAGAAGGAGTGTAAGGAACAGTGGTGAAAATACAAAGAAGAAGATGCTGGGGAAAGATTTTACAGCTTTCACAGTTTCCTGCTCACCTCTCCAGACTTTGGATAGGGTTCTCATGGGCCAGTCAGAAACAGAAGGGATGGCGAGGTCACTGACATGCTAATGCTCCTTTTCCCAATGGAAAAGTAATCTTTTATGTGAGGAAAAATACTTCTCAATCCCATTACAACCAGCAGCCCATTTTTAAATTTCATTAGTCATAAAAAAAGGGTATATTTATCTCTGGGAAAACAATCTCTTAAAATAATCACCTCTGAGAATGCCAGAACATAGGTTTCCTGCGATTGCACTCAGATCTGCAATTTCATTGCTATTTTGAGTGAATTGTGTCTCCATTCCATGGACAACTACCTTTTTCACATGTGCTGTGTGGCTGTCATGATGTTCCTTGTAAGAATCCAGGGAGCACTTTATGCCTGTCATGATTGTGATATCTTACCTGGGTTTTTTTGCAGTCTTTCTGGTATCCGAGCAGTTTCTTCAGCTACAAGCAATCAGAAGCCATGACAGGAGAGAGTCTGTTACTTATTAAAACATTGATAACTTCTGAAAGATCGAATTCCATAATTTCTATCATATAGTTTTACATAACAGTATTCAATTCTCTGGGGCAAAGTCTGGAATATTAGGAAAAAAGTATTTAAATACAAATGATGCATCCAGGTGCAAAGTCAGAATTTACAGTAAGTGAACAACACACTTCTTGTGAGGTAGCTGGAGTAAGCTACTTCAGTTGTGCAGTCGATCTGCGGAACACAGTTCTGCAAGAATCTTCTGTCTGGCTACTCTAACTTCACTGCTGGGCTGAGGCTCTGTAACTGCATTATTAAATATCCTGTTGCTGATATAATTGACTAGTCTGAAAGGACACCCGCCAGGATGAAGTTTGAAAAAGTAAAAGATGGAAACCAGCATTTTCTCATCTTAATGGAGTGTGTGTATTTTGGTTCTCATACAGTAGTCTCAAATGCATTAACAGGGAGATTGTGTGTGTGTGTGTGTGTGTGTGTGCGCGCGCGTGCTCATAAGAAGACAGGAATAGCCACAAAGGTAGAAAAATCTCAAAGGACAAAAAAAACCCCCAACAAACAACCTGAAGAAAGTACTGGAAGTTTTTTATTTTTATATAAATCAGATTGTGAAATAAAACTGGTTATATTATAATGATAATTATTTTACTCAGAGACTTCTGTGGGCAGTAAAGTCTAGTAACAGCCTTGGATGCTGAGATCCTAAGACATTTTTCCAAACTTCAGTATGAATGGGCATAGCCACATCTGAGGGGCTGGAAGGAAGGCAAAGGTAGGAACAGTGGATAGGTCTTGGAGAAATGAGCAAATTGCACATAGGCTTCTAATAGCCTTGGATGTGACTGGCAGCGGATCACTTGGATTGTAGGAAAACCTGCCATGTGTCCTATAGACACCATTGCAGATGGTGCAGGTTACATAGGCCAAATAACTCTCTTTTTTTAATTAGTGTAAATTATTGCCCTTTACAAAATGATCTGGACACAAAATATTGACCCACGTCTACCTACCTTCAGCTGTGAGGAAGATATAAAAGATCTATCACTGAAATGAAGTATTTAAAGACATGGAAAGTATACTTTGCACCCTCCCTATACGAAAGATGAACAGCATCTCAAAAGTTGGCTATGTCATATTACATATCACACATATCTATGGATATGTGAGAGACTAATTGAGGCGTTACAAATATGGATGTGAATAAAAATTATTACAGTAACAAAACCTTCAATGTAATATAAACATATTATTCCCTCAGGTGGGCATGGGAGACCTTGTTTTGCAGGAAAGGATTAGAAGCACACTGTCTAGAAATTAGTGGCACCAGTGAGAGATGTTGAAAACAGAACTATTGATGCAGTAATTGATATGTATTGATACAGCAGTTCTGCAAGGGTGCTACATCTTAGATAAAATTTATCCATAGTTAGAAAAGTTGATGTGGTGTTTTCTGAAATAAATGTCTGTAATTTTGGAACAGCTCTGAACAGATAACAAAAATAATCTAAAAAACCCCAAACCAAACAAAAGAATTCCTAAAACCCCTAGCACTTCCCCCACAAAATCCTGAATCCTGAAATACCAAGCTAAAAGAGGGATGTAGAAATTGTTACCCATTCCTGTAGGTAGCAGCACTCAGTATTTTCCCGGTGAAGCCTTCATTCAACCATTTTTCCTTTATTACTTCTTTGACTCCAGGTCTCTTATCAGAGTCAGGCTCAAGTAAGGAATGCATGAAGCGTGCAAACCCTGTGCATTACTCAGATGAAATGTCTTGTTTACTAGTGATATCTGATCATTTGGGCAGTGAAAAATTTTCCTTTTTCAGGAATGTGGCATGTGCCCTGCTTCTCCACAATTGTAAAAACCTCAACTAAAATCCAGTCTTTAGGGCTACTTCTGACTACTGAATAAAACAGTTTCGGCTCTCCTCTGAGACTGCTGTGGTCCCTTGTGGTGACCCTCTTACCCTAAGGACACCTGAGCAGGGTGGGTAGCATGGGCCAAACCATTCCGGGATGTGTGATATGGACCAATGGATGCTGATGTAGGTACAGCACTGGACATCATTTCCTAATTTCCTTGATTTACCTCAGTGAATGCAGCCTGTGGCATGAATAGCAATCTCAGCATTATGCTCACTCAGTGTTTCATCAAGGCTCTGAGAAGGGACACTTCTGTGCCAGCTGAATACCCAGGAGTTAGGTTCCTCACAGAAAGAAGCTAACCTCATTGATAAAACTCTGTATCAAGAAAGGGGTGGACCCATGTGCTCAGATGATATGTTGTGCTTGACTTCCTGGAGTTTGGACAGAGAAAGCTCAAACATTCCCATACGTCTATCACTCAGCTCCAGCAGTGCATAAAGTCCCTCACTGCTTTTTTCTTCTTCTTGGAAAAACTGCTGAATTCTTCCATATTCCTTGGGGATGTTTTGAGATGAACAGAATGGCAAGTGAGCATTAAACTGGGAACATATTACTCCTTCCACTTGTAATCTTCAGAAGAATTTAGACCTAAAGTATACAAAGCTTGTTTACTACTGCTCTCTCATGAAATTCCCAGTGGGCAAGGGAACAATGGAGTTATCCACAATCTTCCACTAACTGTGTGGGCTTTGTAGAGTAGCAGAGATAATGCATTCATTAATAGAAACTATAACAATCACATAAATAAGAAAAATTAGAAATATAATAATCGCAGCTATGGAGGGCTTGTAGAAAAAATGGAACTGCTATCTGGAACCAAACTCAAAGAAAGATAAATGAGAGACTAATATACAAACATTCTGGGCAGCTATAGTAGATATTCTTACACTATCTAGTGGGGGAGAAAAAGAAATTGAATCATCACATTAGCTCAATACTGTAACTCCAGTCTAGATTCAACTAGCGTAGTGTGGAACTGTCTGCTGCTTCCCAGCACTTGAACTGCAGGAAGCCGCTGAAGCTAATGTTGTTTCCTAGGCTTATTCTTGCCTTGTCAGAGCCAAGCTGCTCAAAATGATAGGGAGATCTGAATTTATGCTGGTAGATAGCTGGGCAAAGCATGTATAATTCAGCTCTGCTTTCTGACTTGGTCAATAAAGCTGCACAGTAACAGCTGTGAGAAGGGACTCAAGTCTGTGGCGGTCAGTGGGGAAGATGCTAATCCAGGTGTAGAGAAAACAAGGACTAAAGCCAGATGTGTGCAGGTATCATTGTAAGGCAGCAGGATTTTTAACTCTGAGGAAGTAAATTTTGGACCGCTAGCTGTATATACACCAGCATGACTTTTAGAACCACGTGTTGTAATCCATGATAGAGCTTCTGAGAACTGTCTTTCCCAGTTGTTCTAAAAGACTCCATAGACTGTACCTCATTAAAGATTGTCAGTGAAGTTCATTGGAAAATGTTGTTTTTCAGTTCTTTCTCATGAAAGATATGAACAGAGGCAACAAAAATAGCCCTTCCATTTCTTTAATATCTCAGTGTTGTGGGTTCTGTCAGTAGACAAAAGATAAGCTCTTTGGGAAAAATTGTCTAAGGTTTTGATAACTGATCTTGGAGAAAAATGGGAAAAAATGTCTGGATATGACACACAGCATGGGACATAGTAAACATGACAGTGTTCTCATTTACTGCACATCTGCTCCACTTAATGTAAAAACACATGTATATTTTATTCCCCCTGTAAATATGAATAAAGAATAGCAGTCTTTTGAAGAGAGACTGCTATTTTCCTGGTAGCCTGAGATAAAGAGATCTTGCCTAAGGCAAAAGAAAAGTTAGTTGTAAATGTAAACAAAGTAACTAGAAAAGGTACTTCTTATTTTCAGGAAGATTGCATTATTGCTAAATTCACTTTATTACATGGGTTAGACCTTTTATACATCAGAATTCTTTATAAAAAATTAGAGTGCTTTACCAGGGGAGATATCTGATGGAATAGGGCTGGTTTCTGCAATTAACATCTTTGGATGTAGCTGCTTGATATTAAAAGGTTCCACCATGAAGCGTAATGTGCGGGTTAGCATAGCAAAACATGCTTACACCTCTGTTAAAGTCAAACATCAAAGCTCCATATAATGCTAATAAGTATTTGTTAAAAAATCCTACAAAGCTATGACTCAAGTTTCAGGGATTTGCCTTCAGCACCAAGAACGAGGTTACAAATTACCTCTAAGCAGCAGTTTGTACTGCACATACTTCTTAAGCAATTTTTCTTTGTGTAAATGCCATTTTATCAGGAGAAAAATGTTGTGGGAAGTGTGTATAAAATGGACTGTACAGTGAGTGACTGGAAAGCCTGCAGTGTTGAAAGTGGAAACCTGCTGTTTGTTTTTAAAATAAGCTCATTGGAGTGTCACTGTAGTGTACCCAGCCCATCAGAATAAAGCATTTTGGTTTGGAGGCTGAGTAAAAACACAGAGCTGGGACTGATGTGACAGATCTTGTTCCAAATAGTAATTCAGCTCTTCTTGCTTTGCTCAGATTGCTAAATTAGGTGTGACTTACGCCTAGAAGGCATTCGCTTGGTAACAGCTCGCTGTTGGCTAAAGACTTAAAACTTTAACTCTTGCGAAAGACTAACAGTCTTCTAGCAGTGATCAGTAAACTTTGTGAAGGTTTGCCAATAAGTCTGGAGAAGTACCAGCGTTTGGAAAACTTGCTTAGCTGTCCTGAGCTTGTGAACAGGGAGGTTTCCTTGAACACTCTCCATGGTACTTCCTTACTCCAGCTGAGCTGCGCTGTCACACCGGCATTTCTCTTTGCCACCTTTTGCTGTTTCTCTACTGAATTCATTTGACACTGTCATTTTAGGAATACCAGCAATTTTAATTTAACTGATCTGGTTGGTACGTTCGTACAGATAATGACAATGTTATCTGTGAAACAGATTTGTTTGTGGTTTGCGTAAGTGCAATCATTTTTTAATGTTTTCAAATAGTTGAAAAACCATGAGAAGGTGAAAGCACCACTGGAAAACCATGAGAAGATGGTAGGAACTTTTTCTATGTTGCGTTGGACTGAATTTGAACCAGTGACCTAGGTATAAATGCTTTTTATTGCTCTTGACTAGGACTTACCTTGCCTTACTGTAATCATTTAAAACCTTGGTATCACTAGTGTCAACAGAAAGAGACAGGCCTTTCAAAGAGAGGTTCATCCAGCTCTCTTATACAGCTATTTTAGGCTACAGTTAAGTGTCTTCAGGAGATGAGCTATCTCCCTGCACTCTCAATAACAACTGCCAGATATAACCCAGGTGCCTGGTTGTTAAATGGTTATGTTTAGGTGAGATCCACCTCTTTTCACTTTACCAAACCTCCTGATAAATCTAGTCCTTGAACGTAATGTTTTCCAAAACTTCCCTGATGAACCCTGTGAATAAAAAAACCCCAGAGATACAAAGGAGACATGATGCAATGAGTTAACTGCAGTAGTGAGGATTGTCATTCTATAATGCATAATAGCACATGGATGAAATATAGCTGGAGTTGGAGTGAGAGAAGGGCCCCTGAATATTCTGATGAATGGGAGTAACATGCAGTGCAAATTGATCTCTAATGTCATTACAACATTAAATACATTTTTCTTTTCAACACCGCAAACACTACCATGCGCTTTAAATTGCTGGTGATGATATGCATGATTAGTGCTTTAAACTGACAGTAGTTCTTTTCATCAGCCTATTGAATGGGGAGTGGATAGAGCTGCCATCTTAAAACCTCTTTTAGTATCTTACACACAAATTGTAGGTAGTTAACAGTAACACATTTAATAGTTAACTGTAGATGGAATCTGATGGTATGTTAAACTTGAAAATTTATTAGCTATAACAAACTGCTTCTCCTCTATCCCACTGAACTATTTGGGTTTATCTGAAGACAGCAACTGTTTCCACAATTCAGTTGGTGAACGTAAATGTGTCTTTTTTTTCAAAGCATCTTTAAAATATTATCCACAAAAGTCATGACTAGGCAAAACAGACACCACTGTTCACTGCTGCCTCATAGGAGCCTTAGCTGCATTTCAGCTGAATGTAGTAGTTTTTCTGAATGTGCTTTTTGACTGAATACAGCTTTCTGGTTGTTTGCGAGTCCTGCTGAATAAAGTCAGTATTGCTGACGACACTGCTTTCGATTCCAGAGTCCAGTTGATCTGTGATATTTTACTTCTGTGACAATAGAATTAACTTACCTTTCTGATAAAAATTTTAGCCCACCTGAATTTCCATTATGATAATGTGAGCAATTCAGAATTAAATAATAAATATGTTTTATTCCTAAGATGAAGAATATGACTATGTTAAATGCCAAGGGCCATATATAAGTTTTATATAGCCCTTGACCTGTTACGTGATGTTTATTAACAGAGTGAGCTCAGTAAACGGTTCTAAGGTTACTGCTTTGCCCTCATTGAGACATCTGAAATGTAAAATAAGAATTATCCTATATAAGTGTTGACAGCATCCTCTAGGTTTGATTTGTCTGTGTTATGTCTACATAAATTCAGAGTGGCACTCTTGAAATCCAGACTTATAGTGAAGTGATTTGGTAGAATTTGTCCATTCATTCTTAACTCTGTGTACTATTTATACCCTGTAAATTCAGGGGAAGCTGAGGTATAAGAATCATAGTTAAGTCAAAACCCTAATATACAGTATGTCTGCCAGAAGCAGTTCTTGGGAGAAATAATGTACATTATACATTTATGTGTATATAAATCCTCCTTCTCTTTTGAGCATATAAGAATGCTAAGCTTCTATTTTAGACATCTGAATCAGATGCCTGCATGTAGGCATACATATGTTTGTTTTTAGACCTAGTTATGTCGACCAGACATTAACTTTTGGACCATATTTCCTACTAGCAAGGAGTTCTGGGGCAGCATAGGATGGGCTTCCATGCTGGGGAGAGACCCTCAAATTTTGCAGTATTATTCAGGCCAAAATCTGATGGTCACAAAAACAAAGGCAAGTTTTAGTCTCTTCTCAAAATACTTTAACTTTACAAGTTGGCTGAAATTAGGAGAAAGATGAAAACAGCAGCTGTAGCATCTGTCGACGTCTCAAGCTGTGGATGCCAGTTTGGATTCAAATAAATGTGCCACAAATTAGCAAAGGAGTAATAGTGATGTTACCCAGCTATGGGTCTGGTTTGGTTATTTTGCTTAGCTGTTTTAGTTTGCCTCAGTTGACTGTATTCTAGTACTGTAGCTACATTACAGCTGCATTATCATGGCTTAATGAGCTACAGCATTCAGCTCAGCTGGCTGTGCTTTAGCCTGTTGTAAATGTGGGGTAAAATGTGCTAACTTAAGCCTTTTTCTCTGTATATGTACATGTGTGCAAGGGGGAGGGAAGAGAAAGGTGTGATTGTAAAGGGCTGGCTGACTATAAAACAAGGGTGAAGAGTTGGTGCCTTTTTTCTTAGAGGTGTTAAGCTTTTAAAAGTTTGGGAAACACTGGGTTAAACATGTGGCGTCTCTAAGAGTGAGCTTCCCTTGCGGGGGTTTTTCTGTGTGGTTTTCATAGAATAAAATTAATGTTTCTCTGAGCTGTGTTAACTGCTTGGTGCAAATTCCCTCGTTTTTATAAATGTTTGCTTCACAGCCCTAGCAAGATTTCTGTTAGTGACCAAAATGGTCTTTTTCCTTTTTTTTAACACATACCAAATGATGAGGTTTCTAGTTAGAGTAATGGCTCAACAGAAGCTAATGTGTCCGTACCTGCATTCCCCCAGAAGATTTATTTCTTTGTCTACAAATTACTTCTGCTAGGAACAGCTTTCTACACATTAAAGCTGTAATTGTTTCTTGCTTCTCCAGCACTACACAAGGGAAAACAATAAGCAAAATAGTTTTCCTTGTTCTCTTAAAAATATGTTTTAGATAAAGCTCAAATAAACAAGCTGTTAAGTTATACTTCATAACTTTTATTTATTATAAAAGCTCAAATACATTTATTGAATAATCACACACTCATAAAATGTGCTGTTTAAATAGCACTTGAACTGTCACTGAAAGCCACACAAAATAAAAAGCTGAAAACAAGCTTCACAGATAACGTGCACCTACCAACGACTTGGATGTTGTTGTTCTCATCAAGACGAAAATTTCCAATTTTTAGATCCTTGAAATGAAGACAGAAAACAAAATTTAAGACGCCTGATGTCCCAGCTAACTGTTTGTGGATAGTTTTTAGCAATGTTTAATTGAAATAGCAACAATAGTTCTGCACAGCTCTGCCTACAAAAAGATTCTTATTCCTTCCTGAAGTTTTCAGCTGGGAAAGTGGAAACTTTCTGTATTTCAGGGAATATTTTGTGAGTATATATTTTAAGTAGATCATTTTACATTCATTATGCTGATATATGAAAAAAAAACAAAGCCAACTCCCCATCCCTAAAACAAGAAACAAAAAAAAAAGAACCCCCCAAAATTCCCCAGCATTTATTTTTCCTTTGGGATTAAGGAAAAAAAAAAAAAAGAAAAAGCTGCACATACTTGGACCGGAGTTGTTTTTTTTTTGTCTTGATGTACTGAGCCCTGCTGAATATTTCTGCTTTCTTTGTGAGTAAACTGTGTCTGAGATATATGAAGGGTGAGAAGGGAACTGGAAAGCAAGGTCTGGTTTGCTAGTGGAAGAGGGGAGGTGTATCAAATCTGAGGCAGGGACAAACACCCTGAAGGTGGAGACATCTCCGCCGTGATGTTTATGTGAACAGGATCAACCAGAATCAGCCTCCCCCACCAAGAACGTAATTCAGAGCTGCAGAAAAAAAGCTTTTAGCTGGCTCAGGTGCTTAATTGCTTATTGTGGGAACATTCATATCCTCACAAATACAAACAAAAAGCCAACATATTGCTTTACAGTGGGGAATGCCTGAAGTGGCAGCTGAAATCTGTCACAGTGCAGAGGAATCCTCAGCCAGTGTAATCTGGATGTTGGGAGCTGGTCCAGAAGCCTCTGATGCTTTGCTTTGCTGACTCCCATCACGGCCCCCCACGTGCTGCTGGGGGCTTCTCTCAACTCTGCAGGGGGTGCTGGGGACAGAGCAAGTTTCAGAAGCGGCTCTGGGTGTGTGGATTTCCCTCCCGCCCGCTCTGAAGTTGTGAAGCGCTTTTGTCAGCCCCAAAACCTCAGAGTGTACAGGAGGACAAAACAGAAGGGGGGGAGGGGGTGGGAACAAGGACAGGAACAAGGGCTGGGAGGATGGGTGCTGTGTGGACAGCACTGTGCTGCAGCAGGATATTAAGTTGGGAGGTGTACCTGGTGGTCCTGATGGATGGTTTATAGCAGGATCCTTTAATCTCTGTGGTTCTGGATAGGACAGCATTGAACTCAAAACCCTCTGCTGCCCCAGGCTGAGAATGGGATGGAGATGGTTTTAATGATAACTTTTTATTTGTTTTCAATTTGAATAGCATGTTTTCTGGAGTGGCAAATAAGCCAGCCCCGAAAAGCTGGGAGGTTTAAGATAACTTTAAGATAATAATAAGATCTAAGATAACTTTGTTCATAGCCTATCCCTGGGACATAACCCTGTGCACTAAAACCGTGTGGTTTGAAACTAGTTATGTTTCAGGCCACTGCAAATCTGACATTTCTATCAGATTTAGCACCCCACAGTGCACTCTGATGACTTTTCCTACACTAAATTAAATAATGTTACATGGGATTGCCACAACTGCTGTTCTGTAGGCTGAGCTGGGTGCTCACACAGTTAATAAAAATGTATGCTTTCTTGCCTGAAAAGCCTGATAATGATGACTATTAAAATTTACATAGTGCCAGAAGTTATCTTGCATTAAAGATACATCTTGTTCTTTTTTTTTCCAAAGGAAACTTTCCCAGAAATATTTTGAGTTTAAGCTACATCATGAATTTTTTCTCATTCCCATGGGGATTTCAGAGAGAGTGCTTAGGGGGCAGCTTGTGATGCTTCTCCAGGTCCTTGGTCCAGCAGTGACTCAAAAGGGTATATGACATCTCCTATGGGAGAAGGGAAAATATCCAGGAAAGATTAGGAACCGCAGATACAAGCAAGTTACTGTCACTTAGCAAGTGCCAGCTTTAGGAGCTGGTAGCTGACTGTGTTCATGCACTAGCCCAATCCAATTGTGAGGTAATGTGATTTAACTTATATGTCTTTATTTGAGGTTTTTAAACTCGGATGCATTACCTCACTACTTGGCCATGTCTAGACCAGGCATAGGGATAGTTAGCAGGGCTCAGCTGATGAGTGTTAGCTTGTGAAGCTGTTGAACTTGATCTTGTGCCTGAACCTTCTTATATCTAGCACAGTAAAATGCGATGTGCTGGGAGAATAAGCAAATGAGCCAACGCTGCTCTCCTGAATCATTTTGGCAACTGTGGAATCAAAATCAACTATGGTCTTGCATGGACAAGAAAGGTACTACCTTTACTGCGAAATGTAGACTCAACCTTAATTTAAGCCATAAGTATTTGTTGGATCAGTGCTGATTTTAGTGCTGACTAGGAAAAGTAAAGCTCAAGAATCAAAATGGCTGTAAAAACATAGCACAGGATCTTTGATGAGCAATATCAACTTGGACTAAAATAGTTACAAAACTGGCTAGTTTTTCATTATGTGCATTGTTAAGACAATAGAAAATACTGTTTTTTGAAGGTATATCCCAAGGTTAGAAAGCAGGAATGCCCATAAGACACTTCTGAGCAAAAGAAAATTAAATTAGCAGATTCCTAAACTCATCACTGAGGAATGAGACCTTGCAATCACCAGGCCCTTCCATGCTAGTAAAACAAAGGGGCCCCAGGCATAGACTGAAGCACTGGCACATAATTATCCATCTCATGAACCACGATACCTGGTGTGATTTTACCAGCATTCTCCCCATGGAGCAGCAGCTGCTCCCAACAGGCAGCTTGGGAAACCTCCTTTTCTTGTGTTAAAGCAGTGCAAAGAGCTGAGCTTTGCTCAGTGCTTAGATGAGAAAATCAGATTGACTTTGTGAGGTAACTTTCCCATTTCTGTGTTCATCTTTCTGGAAACATTGATGCCTTCTTTTCTGAAGAGGATACACCCACAATTATCCTCATCAGTTTAACCTCAGTAGTGACTTGTCATAAATCACTGCAGCTGGAGCTGAGTAGGGAGCCCTTCCAGATCTTTCCCTGACTGCTTTTGATAGGAGGTCAAGGCCACAACTCTCAATCTGAAGCTAACAGCAGATCACAAGTTGAGGTGCTGCTGACTGAACCTATGCTTGTGACCTAGCAACGTGGTTGGGCTCCTGTCGGAGCATGCAACTTCATAAACCCTTTGACAAGGCACCTGAGAACCAGGGATGTATTTTCCTTTGGTTAGAAGGGGGTGATAGTAAAGCAAGTCTCTAGGTGAGTTCCAGAGGAGCTCGCAACTGCCTGGCCATTCTTAGGGTGTGCAGCAAAATTTTTCTCTCTGGCAAAGCCTTCCTGGCAAAGTATTGCCAGCAGAAGATGAAAGTAGGGGAAGTTGTCAGGCTACTCCCTTGCTCTCTGGAAGAGTTGTTACCAGACAAAAAGGGAAGAGGGCTTGAGAAGTTTATGAGGAATGTTGTCATGGGAAGAACATAAATGTTATGATCATGAGCACTGAAGAAATGCTGTGAAATAGATTAGTTAGGGACATAGCAAGGCAAGGATGTCCACCTGGACTAAATGGGTAAAGCTCCTTAGGTTTATCTTCTAGTGGGTTTTTTTTGTTTGCTTAATTTTTTTAGGTCTAATATTATTTCTTTCTTGTTCATTCATTATTAATTAACAAATCCAATATAATTAAGTGCAGGGCTGCAAGCTTTCCCAGTCACAAAGCATTTGCAAGTGCTGAGTCATCATATTCACAGCTTATTTATTTCATGGTTGCTGTAACAATACAGTCAACTGTATTACTTGTTAGGTCCTGCGGGCTTTCTTGATGAGTGCATTTGCCATCTAAAATTAATGATCTGATTGACCGTGAATTATTAAGCAAAACAGAAAAATTGTGGGAAAATCTTCTTTTTGCCTATTCTCCCACCTAAAATGAAAGTCCTTATTCTGGTGCTCTTGGCATATGCCCGAGATCCCTGATGCAGGCAAGAAGAAGATCAGCTCTCTTTGCATGGGCTCCTCAGGTTCCTCTAGCTGTGGCTGAAGTCAAGATCTGTCCCTATAATGCAAAAGCCATAATGGAAGATTAATGACCTGTCACAAACCTGTACCCACAGGACCATGCCCTCTGCACAATCAGTGAGCTGTGGTTCCTCAATCTTCTGTCCTGAGTGATGTGTGGTTATTTCAATATGCTGTGACTAACCAAATAAAATCAATATTTATTTGCATAGCCACACTGAAATATTTGCATTAGATACACATTTGTCACCTGAGGCATTCTAAGATGATTGTGGCAAAGCACTGGTATCTTGTGCTCATCTGCTCTTATCCCTGGACTTTGTTACTTTACTCCCCAAGGAGAGTGTAACATCTTATCTTCTACCATCACTAAAAATAAAATGCTTTATTAGGATGGACTGAAAGAACACAATCATATTTCTTTGTAATCCTTGCTTTTACAAGGGGAAATTAAACAAATGCACTTGATAAAGAAGTATACTCTACTTTCTTGCATACTTTCTTTTCTTAGTGTTTTGAACAGGGGGAAACATCTTACCTGTGAACAATCCCCTGGTAATGCAGGTGCTGCTCTACTGCAGACAGAATTTGCCTGGTGTATCTCCTTCCCTTTCTGCCAGCCTCTTTTTGTAACAAATGGTGTCCAGGAGGTCCCCACTGAAGCACAGATCCATCACCCTGTAATAGGAGTTGTCAGTCTCTAAGATCTCATATAACCAAAAAACATTGGGGTGCTTAATCATCTGGTGTATCTGTGGTTCATGCTTTGTGATTTTTAAAATGTAGGAATCCTGCTTGGCTTTTCTTTTGTCAATGACTTTTATGGCTACCTAAATTGCAGGATATGTGCAAACTGGCAACAAGCTTTGCAACCCAGATTAATTTTCAAAAGGATGGAGAGCAACCTGACATGGGCAAGAAGCTGGTTTTGACATGGTGTTGATAATCAGTATCACAGAGGGAGACATTCCTGATAGAAGAATATACTTTTTATTTCTCTTGAAGGCCAAAACAGGAAGGCTGAAGTCTGTCACATCTATGCCTCTGATGATGTTACAAATACACATATATAAAATGTTCTCAAATACAGAAATGTCCCTACATGCTTGAATGGTAACTGCATCTGCACTGTACCACGTCATTTTTAACATGCTCCCTTCTGACTTGGTCTAAAAAAACCACTCAAGAGGCTACAGTGGCTATAATGGCCTGGGACTGGACTCTTTGCTGCGTGGGAAGCTAGTCAACCAGTGAAGCTACTGAGTCCACAAGTAAAAATCAAAAAGCCACTTGTTAGTAATCCACCTTTCCACACTTTCATCTTGTTGTGCATAATTTTAGCCTGACTAAGCTAGAGATAATGGATATTATCTGTGTGCTGCCATATAAATGATTGCAGTTGAAGTGGCTGGCTTTTCAATAAGCCTTGTCCATAGCTTTAAAGGCCAAATACTAGTTACTCAATGCGAATTGTCAGTGAAAGCCGATCTGAAATAGCAATTTCAAGAACACCTGAGCCATCATCCTATTCTCTTTCAGCAGGAGGATATCTTTGTTGTCTATATTGTTTTATAATTGTGAAAACCATTGCACTCAGTACGTATTTACACATGTGACTGTTTATACATGAGCAATAAACTCAGTTTATGATGTTAATTTATGAGGATAAGGTTCAGAGGATAATTCACTGAGTAGTTTGTGGTTTGCAGATTAAATGGCATGAAATTTTCTGACATAAATTAGTGTGAGGTTACTTGCTATTCCTAGTGTGTGTTACCCACCCATTAGGAGCTTACCTTCTCACCTGCTACGATGCGCAGCCTATTTATCACCTCAGAAAAGGAGCCCTTGTTGATCAATTTTGCTAGGTAATTCCCAACTTGTTTGGAGTGGGGGAAAGTCTTCCCAGTCTCTTGGGGCATCTTGTTAGAAAAAAACCAGGTATTTTTATATCCTTTAAGTTTTTCTCCACCTCTGGTAATATCCCATCCAAGCTGCCAGGATCTGTCATTTTGTCTTCCAAGCCTGCTTTCATTGCTGTGGGCGTCCCTGGAGAGTCAGATTTGAATTGCTACTTTCCAGATGTAGCTTCTGATTCACAGCAGATCCAGGCATTAAGTCTGCACATCTTGCGGTGCAAGTGCCATCCTGCTGATCACAGAGCAGCTAATCCTTTCTCTATGAGACTCTGTGTTTGTCACTGATCTCTTGCCTGAGCACACAGATCTGCTCAAGCAGAACCAAGTGGTAGATTATTAGCCTAACCTGATACGCAATGTCAGTTAATTTCCCAGACCTGCCGAGTCAGATGACACATAATCCCAGCATTAGCGTGGAGTATACAGCTCTCTTCTCACTACAGTAGTTCCCCGAACACCCGCCTAATGCAAGTTGCACCCAAATGAGACGGTTTTCCTGCCATGTATATGGCTGGAATGCAAGGGCACAGGTTTATTCTAAAAACACCGTGGTGGTATGAATGCAAAGCTGATTTATGACCCTGATGCTGTGCAAGCATTTACACATTTGCTGTGTAAAGCATATAAATATATATGCACTTGTAGTACATTTAAGTCCCAGGGTTCTGGCCTGACTCCAGGTCTTGCAGAGGTATCTTGCATTTCCTGGGACTTGATTCCTGTTCTGCAAAATGTAGCAGTGTGTGTGTGAGAGCATTTTCCTCCTTGAAGCAATGACTGATAAAAACAAGAAAAGAACACATTTTTTATACAGCTGTTGCCTGTCTATATCAGTCTTCATTACCTGGGCTCTTTCCAAAGCCATGGAAAGAGAAGAGAACCTTTCCAGAGAGTGCTTTCACATACCTGCAATTTGAGCCAGGAGTTGCCTTCTCTCTACACTGACTACAGTGGAATCAAAGGGACCCACAGCACAGCCTTGCCCATAACTTTGTGCGACAATGAATCCTTTCTCCACCCTTTGTTACTTGGAGCTGAACAATAAGCAGCATCCTGCTTGCCTGATTTCACTTGTGAAGCTCATGAAGTGCAAAAAATTTGCCAAGATGAGTGAAAAAAACCCCAAATGTGTTTAAAATCCAAAATGGATTTACTGTATGCTTAATAGTTCAAACTTTTATAGGCAAGTTCAGCACATTGCCATCTGCATGCAGCTGCTTACAGGCACAGGGCAACCCTTTGCCTCTTAGTGTCGCAGAAAAAGATAGTCACACTAAGCTGGGCAGGTTTTCGTTTCACAGCATACTCAATTATCAAGCTGTGAACTACATCGTTTGCCCAGCTGGAATGGGACTTTGCTAACTTCAGCAGCTTGTTTCTATTCCTTCAGAAAGGCAGAAACAAAGGAGCCATGGTTTTCTGAGAGAAGAACAAGGACATTCTCCTTGATTTGTGCTTACTATTTTCTCTGCCTCCTTGCCATCTTCCTAAACCACTATTCATTGACTTTTCTACTAAACACAACAAAAGAGAAGTGAGGGGAAGCACTTTATGGAACAGAAACCCCATATTTCTGGCACATTTCAGAAGAAAGGAAAAAACCTCTTTAAAAATATAATAAACATTTAAAACATGATAGCTAGCTAAGTTAACTATTGCTATTTTTGGGGGAAGTCCCAGCCTGACACCTTGAAAAATGTTGAAGGCAAAAAGCTTCTAAAATACCTTTCAAAGTAATTTTTTGGCACAATGGAAGATTAAAATAAGGAGGAGGGCAGAAGAAGCAAAAAAGAGTCCATCTCTGCTTTAGGGAGTCCACAACTATGATCACTAGCCAAATGAAGCTGGAATGCTGGATAAGAAGGGAACCATCCACCAGTGCTAGTTGTATCTCTACCCTGTGATACAGCTGTTAAGTGTTTTGCTGCATTGCAGCATTAAAAAAAAGTGTGAGAAGAGACCAAATAAAGAAGATCTATCAGAGAGATCCCAACAAAGAATAATCTCCAGCAAGGAGGAAGAGTTAGCACTATAGAAGGAACGACCACCTTAATTGCTTCAAAACCCAAACAGTCCTCCTCCCCAAACAAGCCTTGTGGCATATTTTTACTACCTTGTATTCATTTCTAGGGGTAGGAGTGGAGGCAGTTCTGCTTCCTTGAGAAACAAAAACCCCAGACTAAAAAAACCCCCACCCTGAAGATCTGAGGAAGGAATATAGTTCTCCTCTCAGCAAAATTCCTTTTTCATGAAAGTGAGAAATAAAAGACTTTTGTATAAATTAGAGACAAATTCCGTGCTTGAGAAGACAAATACTTCTTTATCAATCCATATTCTTAGTACTCTTCTAGGGAAACTGAAATGAAAAGTGTTTCTCATGATAGCTGTGCTTCTGATCAAGAAAATATGAGGCTGTTTGTGTGTGGGAGCTAACTTTATGTGAAGGCCAGGCTAGTTAAACCATCTCATTACGTTCAGCAGGAATAAAACAGCACGGGCAGGAATTTGTCACTTTGCTGCCACCATCTTGGATTTCCTTTTGTGAAGCAAAATCCTGCCTGTAGCTGCATTCAAAACTTACCTTGCATTAGAGACAAGGCAACATGGTCCTGGTTATTGCCATTACAGGATGAAGCCTTGGCTTAATGAAAGGCTGGGGTTTATTTCTTGGAGTAATTCCTTTTGAAACCCTAATTTATGCTTCTGTGAATATTGCCAGATTTGTGAGATTTAGCGTGAGATTTTTCAAAATGGACAAAAAGTCAGATTCTTAGAGCTGTGAAGTCCCCCTGATCTGACTCAAGAGTGCCTCTGAAGTCTGGCTTTCTGGGGCAACAGGGCCCTACCTAAAGATGTGCATTCCACAGGCACTGAGGGCATGCTGAGTTGATGGGGGGCTGTGTTGCTGTGTGGGAGCAGTGCTGCAGTGAGCTGGGAGATGAGGCTTGTTAGTCAGGAGGCAGCATACCACCAGAGACAGGTCTTGTTAGTTGGGAGACAGTCTTATTGTCAGGATAAAAGTCAGCATTTCTTCCTGGATCAACATTGTCTTAGGGATGCGCCAGCACACAAAGAACTACTGCAAGCATCTCTTTTCCAAGAATATGCAAGCATATTCTGGGGTGGCTTTGGCAACTCTCCCTACTCTCTTGACTTCTGAATTTCCTAGTAACCGCTGCTGTCTGCTGCTTCAGGTTCTAATGGTGCTGGTTTAGCTCCTGAGATTGTCCCACTTTGGATGACCTGAAGGTTGCAAACAGCTCACATTTCCATATGGCTTGGGTTACCTGCGTGTAGTATGTAGGCTCAACAACCCCTCCTAAGACTGAAAGCTTTTCAAGTTTCATGCTGAGAAGTGAGAATTTCCTTTTCAGAGAAGGAAATCCAAGATGGTGGCATCTAAATGTGGTGAATGGAGCAAATAAGAGAGGAAAAAAGTGGTTTGAAGACATGGTGGGGGAAATTTCATCTAAATAGCAACCTCACAGTCTGTATCATATTAACTCTCAGATCCTGGAACCACTTTAGTTTGTGTTTTATAACGTACCTAAGACATGCCCTTATTGCACTGTAACACCTGCCATATTGTAAGTTATTTCTGACTTACGCTCTTTTTGGCAACCATGGAGTTTTCTTTAGAAGTTACTGCATGTGCATGTGCAAGTTCAGCAGCTTTTCTGCAGGATTTACTTACTGCCATGTGTTAAGGGGTTAAGAAGGCATGCACTCAAGGACCAGACTCTCCTCCCACAATAGTGTAAATCAGGGATACTCTCTTTAGAGAGTCATAGTACCTCCTTAGTTAAAGAGGTGACTATTCTTCACCACCAGAAGACCAGTGGAATCAGAAACATATGGATGGTTGTTTTCTTGGTATCAGTCTGGTCCAGCACTCACACAAGCAAATGGGAATATATCTTTTGTTTTCATAAGGATTTGGATCAAGCTGTTAAGAGTGCAAAAGACTTCGTTCTCTATAATGCATTAAATTTTAATTAATTTATGTCACTTGTGAACATATTTTACTCACACAATCCATGATGCACTGATTCCTTTGGCTCATTGTTAAATTAAAAGGCGAATAGCTTACTTTGCAAATAGTCCTTGTCTTTCTGCCATGCAATATATCCTTACCAGATTTGCAAAAAAAAGTTTCATGCCTGTGGAAATTTATTTTCAGCTTGTTTTCCATTTCTAGGAAAGAAATCTTGCACCTTTTATTAATTGTCCATGAGTACTTATTCATTGTATATTTTAGATGGAGTATTTATATCAGACCTGTATTTCCTCCAAATGAGGGTCTCAGTTTCTCAGACATACTGGCAACTTTGGTCTACTAACTCTTACTTGACTGCTTGAGGTAGTTTTATTCATGTTTCAGTATTGTGTCTGGTTCTTGAATGTATACAAGAACTTCAAAGCCAAAAAGCATCCATTTTGGGTCAGTCTTTGAGCAATGCCAAAACCACATACCTGGAGCTGAGCGTGTCAGATGAAGCCTATGTGATACCTCTCAGTAACACACCCCAGCTCTCACCAGTTGCCACTGAAGGGCTTCATAAGCCAAAGGTGGCTTCTGTGGACTCCACAAATGTGCACTATTTACAACAATATCTTCCAAGCTAAAAGGATACCCATAGATTTTGTCTTTAAACCCAACATATTGTTTTTCTATGGTGAGAGATACTAGTCCTTCATGTATGTGTGGACCTGATATAGGAATAGCACAAGTATGTTAGTAGTCTACTCCCCAGTTGGCTTGAAGGAAACTGATGGGACAAGCAACAGGAATTTCCAAAACCCAAATCATGTTTAGCATCTACTAGCAAAGGCTTCCAGAGGTGACGTTTATATCAATCTTTTGGAAAGTGAACTCAGATGTTCTGCTCCTTTCACAAAGGCATTAAAAATTTATGGTCAGAGGCAGGAGGTGTATTTGAATTGCTGATAAAAGTGAAGATTTTCAAAAGTTTTTCTTAAACTGGATTTATTTTTTTTCTGTTAAGATTTTACTTTTTTTTTTTTTCTGTTTAAAAATTGCCCTAAAAGCCAAAATAACACTTTCAGTTTTACTCCCTAGACCACACGCATCTAGTGCAGATTGTGAAGGGCTGGGTATGTTGGGGTGTTTTTTTTTTACTGCAACAAGATACTT
Source organism: Neopsephotus bourkii (assembly GCF_033783945.1). Classification (NCBI taxonomy): domain Eukaryota; kingdom Metazoa; phylum Chordata; class Aves; order Psittaciformes; family Psittacidae; genus Neopsephotus; species Neopsephotus bourkii. Next base: position 173,019 of record NW_026901987.1, on the reverse strand, counting down.
ACCAATGTGTCTGCAAATACTACAGCATCTGAATTGTTTTCCTTGTTTAACCTATAGCCTGATGAACGACCAAATTGTTATACATTTAGAAATGGGTCATTGCTAGGGTTCTTTATTTACTTTTTGACTTCTTTGGCATCTCCAACTGACTTTGATGGGGTTAAGTTGAAGAGTAAGACTCCTTAATTTGGTCATTTACAATTAGGGGTCCTTGTGGGGGACAGTACAGGGGCTTAGTTGACTAAATGTAGGCACCTGGTGGTATTTGAATTGCTATTTAAATTATACAATTCTATTTGAATTGCTGAAGGTATCCTGTCAGCTTTCAGCTCTGCTCAAGACAGACACAGGTATCCCCAGGGTCCCATGTCATATCTGCCAGCCTCATGAGGGTTTCTCAGGTGCCATGCAGCATTTCAAGTGACATAAGATATCTACATTAGTCAATTGGACTGAGCTCAGTGACAAGCTAAGGATGAGATGAATCACTGCCAAGGCTTCTCCAACTGTACTAGGATCTCCATGGAGTACAGTGGGAGCTCTCACCCTCCCCTTGCTCACAGATGATGGCTTGTAGGTGTTTCCATTTAGGAGATTTGATCTCAGACAGAAACCACTCCTCAGTGTGCTGAATGTGTGTGTGAAGATAATTCTGTGCCCTTGATTACATGCTAATTTAAAAACACTTTTATCACTGCAGCTTTGTAAAGTTTTACATGTAACACTGATTCTTAGGAGCTTGATGACTTCAGGACACAAAGTTGTATTTCTGGGGCTATTCGTTGATTAGATAAAGTCAGATCTCATTATTACATCTTTTCATTAATGTCTTTTGGAAAAGGATAGATATGATAATTTTTTTTGTGAGTTTGTCTTCATTGAACTCCTGGGAAATCAACAGTATCAAGCTGCAATTCTTAATGGACTGAACTCAGAATGAACTCCCTTTTTTGTCAGTTTTGTATTGTTTGTTTTATGTTTGCTTTACTGCTGTGTATGTAAGAAAGTGATATGATAATTGTCTGGAGCCAGTTGTAATTGGCAATTTTTTTTCTCCCTTAAAACTCTCTGTATAGACCTAATACTGTCTTTGCTCAGTTCAATGAAAAACTACCTCTCAATGAAATGGGAGCAGAGTCATGCCAATAAATAGTCCTGAAATCCCACTGAAGATGGGTGGAGACCGTACCATTTCCTAGCACAATTTAATGCAAACGTATGTCCAACCTTCAATTAATAATGATCACTGGAGACCAAGAGAATGGCGAGCAAATACAAAAGAATAGTTTCTTAGACGTTTTGCTTGCATTCAGAGGTTTAATGTACCACTGGCAGCAAAGAGACAAATGGGAGCCATTAGTTTGCATGTCTGTGAGATTTCTTCACATTTTCCTTCTCTCAGTCCTCAGCATCCCGTGTTTCCAAGCATGCAGTACCAAGTAGGAGTGGTACACTCTGTACAGAAGCCAGGATCACTCTCATACTGGACATGTAAATGTCACAAATTGTACAAGATTTTTCAGACAAGCTGGGGTCTAGTCACTTGTACCTGGCTGAAGTGTTAAGAAGGTAAGAGAAAGCAGGAATCCTTTATCTTACTGGCACCTGGTTCCCACTGTGGGAAAAGAGTGTGTGCACCTTTTGAGTTTCCTTTTTGCTGAAGGGTTAATCAGTCTTGAGGGAGACAGCTCCTGTTGTGACACGTCCTTCCTCCCAGATGCGAACAGGAGATGTCAGTACTGTCTGGGTGACTTAAATAAACTCCTGCAGCAGAATTGTGAAGATTGGTAAAAAAGTTAGGAAACACTGAAGGGTGCATGGTCATGTCTAACAATAGTAAGCTGAAGAGTCTAGACAACAATCTCTACAGCACACATTCAAGAAACAGACCCTTTTACTTGCATATTTAGGGGACTTTGTATTTTTGTTTGCATACTTTCTTAGGACAATCATAAACTTTACTGTCATGAATCTGAGAGAAAATTTTTTTTGGTAAGAAATAAAAATAATGGGGCTCCTTCAGTGTTTAGCAATTTTTAAGAAATATTTCTATTTTTTTAATTAGTCAGTTTTTATTAAGGGCTCAAGATTTTGAGCAGTACTGTGGAAAGAAGGTCTTGATCTTTCACAACTGCAAAAGTCTGGCATAATTTATTCAGCCTACATATTAATTTCTCAGCAGCTGCTAAGTTGAGGATATCCACAGGATATTTAGACAATGTGAAAGCAATAAATCTCTGATCAAATGGAGCCCCAGTTGGAAGACTTTGAACTGAGGAAAGAAGCATCTTGCAGGATAGTGTTGATGACATCCCACTGCCTGATAGTGCATATTCCTCCTACAGAAGCAGGTGCTGAAATTAAGGAGAGTGAAATAGGAGTCACAAGCTTCAGCACAGTGGGACCTTGCACAACACATCAAGAGGTGGAAGCACTGTGTGCCCCAAAAGGAAAACCTGAAATCCTGGTGCTACTGTGCCAACTACTGAAATGGGCATTAAGAAGCACGTAAATGTTAGCAATCCAATTGCCAACCTGAGTAGCCATCGTTGGCTGTCATTTATGAGACTGGAATAAGATGGGATTTTTTAAATTAAACAAATTTTCAGTAGTCAAGTACTGAACTGATGTTTCATCAGAGTGTACCAATTCTGATGAGAATGATATCTCTGCTACAGGGTAGAACTTGATCTGAAAACGAAAAAAAGATTAGAAGACCAAGCAAATAACAATTTGATTGCTAAAACTTTCCTATGGACTGTTGGAGACACCTACCTCTTGAGCACTCCAGAGTCTTGTGGCCCCCAGAGAAATGTTCTAACATCAATCATGGAGAAGATGCCCCGCTTCTGTGAATGAAGGTTCATTAAGACAGAAAAGGCAAAACTGGGTACTGACTCATTGTTTAATGCATTGTCTTGGATATAAAAGCACTGGAAATGGAAGCATTCAAACTTGTTTCTCTTGTCCCAGCCCAACTAGTGGCTATTGTGTTGGTCTTCTCCTTGAGCTCCTTTCTTGTCATGGACAGGATTTCAGGGATTTGGTGTCATACTAATGCAGAATGAGATACTTTCATTTTCCACTAACTTGAAAAAGCTGTATGTGGCAAGAAAGACATCTCCTGCTCAGTTCTGATGAGTTCAAGCCCAGTGTTGGCCAGATCTTACTCCCCTGAGGTTAGACATAAGCATCCAATTGACTCCACTGGTAGAGGGTGATTTTTTACTAATCTACTGCTCAGTAGAAAAATTACATTCTTTTGGTTTCTAATTTTCTAGGATAGAGGGGAACAGCAGCTGTTCTAGGGCGATGTGCCTTCCTGAAATGAGTTTTTGCAAACACATGAGGAAAAAAAAAGCTACTGGATTGAAAGGGATAGAAAGGTTAGATGCCGGGGAAAGGGTCCCTCTGCATTAAGGCTAAGGTCAGTTGTGCTGCCCTTCCCTCTTTCGTAACCATGGTCTGTAGAACACAGTTTCATTGGAAGTCTCCATCTTTTACCCTGTCTTGGTGTGTCTTTTTTACAGGCTCCCCTGTAACTTACTGTAACCTTCACATGTATGGGTTTGAAATCTCTTATCTGCACTAAAATAAGGTAAAAAAATACATAGGAAAATATTAATCGATTCTTAATGAATCTTATCTGGGCTGTCCCCTTAATGCCTTTCCATTAAATTAGTTGGTTTTTTAATTTAAAAGGAGCAATCAGGATTAAAGATCATGTTTCCATGCAAGTTGTTTTATTTATTTATTAAAATTGACAACTTCAGAGTTCATACTGGAAAAGTTTGCAACAGGAATGTACTGTAGAGTAAGGCCTATTGTGCAGCTCTAGTGTCAAACCTGACCTGGAATTTTTTGTACTATGACAATACACTGACACCATGACAGGGGTGCCCATTTTCAGAAACAGTTATAAGAAGGAAGAGGAGATAGTACTTTTTTTTCTGTAAGAACCTATGCAGAATGCAGTTTGTACTGCTTTTGGGTTCTCATTCCTCTGTGGATCAATAAATTAAGTAACACATCAATACCAGATACCAAATGAATCTCTGCAAAGGAGAGCTCCTCCCTGTGGGTTTTTGTCTTGCCATGAGAAGTGTTTGATCTGGGTGTGCTGTCATAAAAGATAAGAGCTACTTCATCATCTTTAGGGAATTTTTATTTAATAACAAAAAGAGATAGGGTACCTGTTGCTCAACCTAAATCTGAGATGGTATGTTTTTATCCATTTATTCCTTCATTAAAGGGTTTGCTTTTTTTGTGGAGAATAACAAACTGAGAAGTAAATAGTTGGACCATTTGTAGCAACTGGTCTATGAACAGGCACTAAAGCGGGTAGTGCTGTGCTGGCGTCCAAAAGGCAAATGAGGGCAGAACAATCACTCTCGCAAGCCTTCGTTGTGCTAACACTGTTTGCCAGGTCCAGACTTTGTAAAATCAATACCAGATGCAGAGTTTTGGAAACACTTAATACTCCTCATGCCTCATCGAATGGACCCCTCTGCAAGGCCTCCAGAAAGAGCCGGGGAGCTCTTCTGGGTACATGTGGGGCTGCCTGCAGGGTGACGGGCAGCAGTGTCTCTTCTGTTAAACTACAGCACAAGATTTCTTACACTCAGCAAGACAATTCCCCACTGATTTATATTAGGAATAGAGTCTGGGAAATATCTGGGGTGGGTTGAGGGTGCCTAGGTTTTTGTGCATATGCATGTGGTTTTGCCTCCTAAAACACCTTCCCTCAGCATATGTGGGGCTGTGTTTTATTCCCAGCCCTTCTCTATGAGTAAATTCCCTGTGCTTTAGGGTTTCTTCAGAGTTGGTGCTGCCACAGGAGGGAGCACAGCTGCTGGGAAGGGTGAGGAAACCTCAGAACAAGGCATCCTGTAAAGAACACCCAGCAGAGAAGGCAAATCAGTCAACAGATTTGTTAAAAGGTGGAGGCCTACTTGAGCAGAGGTTGAGGCAGGAATATGTTTTGGGTTTACAGTGGGAAAGGAATTTTTCCTCTATTCGCCAAGTCAAGGGTGAGGCAGGGATAGGTTAAGCCCACAACCCCTTCTAGGATAAGTTTGTATACTACATAGAATCATAGAATAGTTTGGGTTGGAAAGAACCTTCAAAGGTCATCTAGCCTAACCCTCCTGCAATGAAGAGGGACATCTGCCAGGTAAATAGCACGTATATGTAACAGATGCAACAGTGCTGGCGAGTTGCTTATAAATCAGATAACTAAAGATGTAGCTGAGTATAACGTCTTGAAGGGGGCTAAGCATCGTGCAGTGACTTTTATTTACAATTTAACAGTTAAACATATTATACTGCATAAACCTTGAAATGGCTTGATTATAAAATGTGTTTTGGAAAGTCTGTGTCCCTTCCCCACAGAGTGCTAAACCTGGTGAAAAATGGGTAGCATCAATAAACACCAAACCTTGTACCAATAAATGTGTTCCCTTCATTACTCAAAGAGCCCAGAGCTATGGGGGTATAAAAGGCCCCATTCTCCCCTACAGGGGAATAACACATGTAGGGTAGAGGAAACTCAATGAATTTCAGCGTGCAGTTTCCTGCTCATTTCTCCATGGGAGGGGGATGGGTAAGGACTTAGGGCTTGCTTTCTCCCTAATTTTGTGCTGGGAAACCCAGAAGGTCCAGAACATCTTTTCTAGTTAGCTGTGCTGATGCATTCATCATTAGGTACAAGTGCATATTGTCACAAAGTCAGGCAAATAAGTTATGCGTTCCAGCCCTGTCGTTAGCATGAAGCGAGTGGGAGCTGTGTGTCCTTGCAGCTCTAGGCACCGTGGCAGACCTTCACACCAGCGCAGTGTTTGGCTGTAAATTGCAGCCTTTTAGTTCCTGCAGTCCTAATGGGTGGTGAGAGATCTGCTGTGGTTTCGGAATAAATTAGAATTGCACATCTTATATTAAAATATAACGTCCTTTCCCAGACTTTGAATCAGATCCAGAGATGGGTCTATACACTGTCTTTGTACGCATGTTGAATGCTTTTAAGTATCTGCATAGTTGTCGCAACCTTAGTCTTTTTGGAAGATTATTCCCTTTGTTCTTGAGTGATTGTTTTACCTGACCTATAACTTGAATGAGGACTCTTCACACTTGGTCTGCAATAAATGGTTGAATTTGCTTCATGATGTTTCTAATAAGCTTTCCCTGTTTCACCTGACTTTCTCAAACACAAATCCCAAACAAAGCATGCTGGCAGAAGCCAGCCTCTGTAAGATCTCTGAAAAAGCGAAGCTGGAGCCTCCCCAGACATGACAGTTGTTGCAGATGCATTGCCCCTGTGTGGCAGATGAGAGAATAAACAACATATGGGAGATGCTATGTGCTGCTCCTAAACTGTAGCAATGAGCGCAGAATAAAAGCCCCTGTAAAACAAAATAGACTTTTTGCCCTAATCTGCTTTAAAGTGCCATAAAATTACATTTATTTCAGGCGTATTTGCTTAGTCCTTGTTTTCATTATGTTGCTCTCTAAGATTTAGGTCAGCGTATCTGAGCACAGACCCCATGCAGTTCCTCAGATAATCAGAAAGATTCTTATCCTGAAAATTCACTTGAGCTGCTGAATTTCACAAATTGGGTTTTCCTCTTCCATACCAGGATTGCTGTCTGTGTACCGCAGTGGCAGCCTGCAGCTCCTAGCCATAGCTGATGTTTGTTCCCAAAACATGCTGGGAGACGCTCTGCAGATACCTGTGCTGCCTGTGCCCTGAGCCCTGTGCCCAGGCAAGGAGGATGCTTGGTCCAGGGCACACCATGTCCTGTTTTGTCTGGACAGGAGAGACACTTTCTCATCAACACTTCAGTATGAATGTGTTACCTTCAGGAAAGGTTCTTTTAATGCTAAATATCTGAAAAATTTTTAAGAACTTATAATTTTGGACTCTTAACCGATTCTGGTGATGAAAGCACAAGTGGGTACTGGGAATACTTATTTGTTACTTCCCATTGCTATGGACAGATGTAGCAGTTGCAATAACTTTGATCTTTTGTTCTCCCCACTTGGAGAAGTCCTCATTACCAAAACATCACCTCTGACCTTCTTTCATATTTTCAGTGTGCATTTTATTAGCTCCTTTTTTCATACAGGACATGTGGTGTCTGCCACGTGGTACAAAGGAGGCAAAGTTTGCACTTCTGATACAAAGAGCAGTAGTGACGAAGCTGGCTCCTTGCCAACAGTTTATGCAAAAGAAAAAGTTATGGGAAGGGGTGAGTTACATCTGTGTGTATAGAGTCAGACTTTCTATGGGCTCACTGCCGGGACAAGCCTATTGTACTTAATGGGATTCAGCTAGGGAAAGTGGAGCGCATCCCACCCCACACATGCACTTTAGGCAGAGATGATAAATTTCAATCAGTTGCCCAAGGAATTTATTTTCACAGCACCTCTTTACTTCCCAGGCTAAGAAACAAGGCATCTGGACCTTGCCTGCCAGTAACACTGGAGGTTTTGCACTTACTATACATTTGGTGAAACAGTATGCGACAGTGAAAATTTACTAGATGTTGCAGAAAGAAGCAAGGGAAAGTTAAAGCACAGCCTAGAAAAATAAAATGAATACTCTTTGCATGTACTTTTATTGATTTCTGACAGCCATGTTATTTTCAGGGACAGCAGAAGGGAAAAGAATTTCAGTCTTTGAATGGATGAGTGATATATTACCTCCCCTTTTTAACTAGTCTTATATGTTTGATTTTTTTGTGCTGGTGCGTGCATGTGCAGAAGGGTGTCCACCTAATTGGCCTCAAGAGGGGATTAAACTAAATAAAATCACAACCCACAGGGGGCCTCTAAATATGGAATTTTAATTTGAAAATTTTTGTGGGTTCCAGTGTAATTCAAGCTTTTCAAGCTTTATTAGTGCACAGTCGTTTGTGCAGCTTGCAAAGCTCCCATCTCGGTGAGTTTGATACGCCCGCCCCTGCTCAAGCAGAAGTGAGAGTGCTCTCTTCAGCTGCAAAACACACTCAGTGACATAACAAAAGCCCTACTGTAAATAAAACACATGTTAATAACAGTGACAGGAGGCGGCAGAAACCGGCAACGCACATCCAGGCAGCAACGCTGCTTGGAAGTGGTACTAAACAGAGGTAATGACAGTCAACAAGCATCTCCCTGATCTGCCTGCGACAGAGGCGCTGTGAGCAGATAGAAGTAAATACCAGCAATTTTACATGTTCGCTTGTAATAAAAGTCAAAATATGCAGCTTGGTGTAACTAATTGCTGTGGAAGGAGAACGAACCAATAGTGCTCTTTGCTGTGAAACTGTTAATGGAGAACTTATGGAGAGAAAGTCCAAGTTCTCTCGTCCAAATTGGAATGTGAAAGAAATCTGTTGGAAGGTGATGACAGAAATGAAGTAAAACAGTTGTTTCCTGATCCATGTGCCAGATGTGTCACATACTGTGATAAATAAGATCTGCATCTTACGCTCCAGAAATTGGGGAATATTACAAGCGTTTATTATAGTGAGGTACAAAAAAATGTACTTGAAATGCTTTGTTTCTCCTGGCACCAAGCAGTGAGAAGTTATTGCACAATGCCTGGAGCTGCTAATTCTTTTGTTTAGGTTCAATCCAACACAGCCTATTAAAAGCTTAAATTCAATTTTATTGTTAAGGTATTTATTAACTGATTATGAAAAGACATTAAAGGGCTCATAATTAAACTACTAAATTGTGCCTTACCTTGATGAATCCCCCATTTTCCAAGACTGGCTTCCATAGTATAAAATATCAGGGGTTTAATTTAGAGAAGAACACTGTTCACAGACAAACCCCAGCTTTTGCTTCAGCCCCTGAGTTGATCCCAGGCTGCCTTGCTGCTGTTCATAAGCTCAGAATACCATGGCAGAAAGCCTGATGCATTGGTGGCATTTCTTGGGGAAACTGCTCTGCAGGTTTGTGGCATGTTATCACACATTTGCAGAAATAGCTGAGTGTTGTTGTTGGATAACCTAGTCTTATTACTCAGGAAAAAAGTCTCATTGACTTTTGGCCCATATGCTGTTGAAAATGTGTATTGTGAACAGCTTGCTAACCCTGCTGAGACCGAAGGCTCACGCTTCCAGGAAAAGCAGATTTCCAGAATAAGATGCAGTTCCCAAAGATTTACTATCTAAATACTCCCCCAGATTCAAAACCTGGGAACCCAGTGGGAGCTGAGTGACTGGATCTCCCACACCAGGTCAACATAGGACCTTGAAGAGTCTGCCAACCATCAAGCCATTGACTTTGTATAGGCAACTTTGTCATGCCTTCATCCAGGTGACTGATGTTTGGGTGGATTAGGATGGGTGAGGAGGGCAGCCAAGGGGCATTGAGTCTTTTGTGTTTTCCCTCTGGAAATCACTCTGCTCATCAGAAGGATCGTGTGTACATCACCTGCACTAAGCTTAATGGAAAGACTGGGTTGTGTCTGCTGGGTCTTGCAGTTTTCAGCTGGCTCTGGCTGTCCACATCCTTGCAGAACTCACCTGAAGGGCTGTAACACTCAGCTGCCTTTCATGTCAACTTCATCAGAACAATTTAACTGTCAGAACAGGCAGAAAGTGCATGTTTGATTACTACAGGTAGAGATGACAGCTTGAAACTGCTGATAAGCATAATTTGCATGAACCTCTGCAGTCCCAGGAACCTGATTCAGCAATTCCCTGAATACGTGAGCTGTGTTTAAAAGAGAGAACCAATCTCCTGGCTGCTATGATCATTATGAACCAGGGAAAAGGTATGTCCCTTTGCTGTGGTGCTATGTCCATCATTTCAAGAACTCTTCCCAGCCTTGCTGGGGCATTAGGCCACTTTGTGTTCACCCTGCATGCTTGCTTAGAACTGGGGTGGGTGTCCCACGTGGCACTGCACCATGCCATGGGGGCATCCTGGCTGGGATTCATCTCACCTGACCCTAAGCACATAATGTAGGCTGAGGTGAACTGCCTCTCTCTGTCCTTTGACAATGATGGGTTAAGGTCTCACTGCATGTCGACAAAATCAGCCCTGGTTTCCACTCATATTTTCCAGGGTTACTTCAGAGAGATTGGCTTGAGATGCATGTGGAAAACTGAGATTTACAAAAATGTTGCTTTGGGGAGGTGCCAGTATCCTGTCTCGGTATGTAAGACCTATAGGTGAGTCCTGGCTGGGAACGCTTCCTAAATCACATTCTCTCTTGCTGCCCGGCTTCCCCCCCACAGATCTCTCAGGATAGTTTTTAACCTTTGCTGTGTTAGTTGTTCTGTCTCACCCTGAAGATGTGACATTTTCCTTGGTCTTCATCAGTAACGCACCAGTCTTTACTTAGATTTCAGAGGAAAAGACCTCTGTATCAGTTTTAAAATCCTAGGAAACAACTTAGTTCATAGGCTACCTGTTCACTGCTGGAAAAGTGTTTGCTTACCCCATGGTAGATATCTCACTCTAAAACCCCAATTCAGGGCAGCACATTACTTTGAGATAGGTCTTCACTCCTCCTGGGACTTGCCTTCATTAGTCATATGGAAGTAAAAGCTCTCTTGCCCTCTTGTCCATTGATGTTTCCCAGTGAGATAACTGAATTTAGCAGTCCCACTGGAAAAACCACCTTTTTTTGTCTGGGCAGGGAAGCTGCAGCTGTAAGTGTTTATGGGAAATAAAGATATCTGATTAGGTTCTTTTATGCACTAAGCTGCACACCCTCTGGTAACCTTATTATTTGTTATATTTTTGGAAGAATGTGGAAGAATGGAAAGACCGCAATTTCTCAGCAGCGCAGCTAGAGCTGGCCCGCCTTCCAAAATACAGGGGTGCTTTGCTGTTCAAAGATATTTTATTGAAGAAAGTGATACTGCTTTTGACAAAAACAGGCACAGCCTTACAGTAAGGGCTATTTAGGAGCCTTAGCAAAATGTTATTGTGATCCAGAGCCATATTTATCCCTAAGGGACACATTAGAAGAAACAATGGACAATGGGCCATACTGTCAGCTTATGGGAGAAAATAAATGAAACAAAGCTTACTATGCTTCTCTGAAGCTGACATGAAGACAGCTGACAAAGGTCAGTATGCTACAACTTTGCAAATGGTGAAAATATTGAGTGTCCTGGCTTGTTACAGAACATTAAAACACCTATGGTATATTCCAAGTATATGAAAACAAATTGATGACACTTACTGCAGTGAATAGGCGGTGATGAATGTGGTGAAGAACGCATGATGAGAATTGTCTAAGCCAGTGAGCAGATCCCCCTGAGGCAGGGAAAATTTTTATGTTGCCTCTTCATTCAGTGTGGGATTCATTTCTCCTAAATGGAGACTCCAGAACCTAAGCCCTAAATAGCCCAGTTTAGCCACTTCCCTAACCTCACAGGTAGTTAATTCATTAGGTACTTCCCTCCTTAGGTTGAAGGATCTTGAAGTTATGAATACTAATGGCCAGAAGTACTTGTTTTGGGATGAGGCTGCCCATGGGTCCCCACACACCCTCCCAGAAATCTGCTGTGACCCAGAGGTGATTGGAAAGGAGCTTTGTCTCCACCTCGGATCTTGATAAAACCCAAGAGTGGGCATGAGAGGAGCAGGATGAGGCTTCCTTGTACTTCTTGGGACAGGGAACAAAACCTGCAACTAGAACTTACTCAGGTCTCTCCCAGTGTTACCAGTGACGCTGGGATTCCAGTCAGGCTCACTGACAGCCTGTGCAGTAAGGGTCATGAGCAACAACTTGGGATTATTTACACCTGTGAAGCTCTCAGAGTTTACACTGTGGATCTCTTACACTGTGGATATCTGTCTAGTACAGATAAGCATTGCCAAAAAAATGTACCTTCCTAACTCTGGTTAGATAGTCCAAGTTTGCTGTTTCAGTCTGAATTCACTGTGAAACAAGATGACTTGGGATTTAGGCAGTGCCTGTATCTCAACTCCAGGTTTATACAGGAGCCTAGAGCAGCTTGCTCAGGTTGCTGTGTCTTTTGGACTGTTTTCACCTAAGTCACATAAATTGGAGCAGCAAACTTTAGAGTCCAGAAAGCTCATAAGATCTCCCCAGAGATCTGTCCTTCAAACATAGCTGCACATGGTTCAGTGGCCAAGAAGTCAGGGCAATACCTGTGTCTGTGAAAGATGCCCAGTGTGGCACAGGGGTGGGCTCGGGAACTCTGCCAGCCCAAGGTGGACCTGGGGCAGCTTTCACTCATAACCCCTGCTGTGGATTGTCAGTTCATATTTCACAGTTTGTTCTGCTTTTTGCATATAGAAAATAAAAGTTTGTACTGTCTTTGCACCAAATGCAGTTCACGTAACCCCTCGGTGAGAAGAGGGCAGCCCATGGTACCTGAAAAGCACAGTGTCTCCAGTGTAAACCCGGCCCTGCCATCAGCCCAACTGGAGAAATGCTCACTGGCAGCTCACATCTGTAGGTGTTACTGACTGACAGATAGTGATGGAGGCAGAAAAATGTCAAAGTGTTAGAAAAGTCAATATTATTAAGACCTTGCTCCCCTTGCTTCCCTGTTACGAGTAGTTTCTTGAGTATGACCAATTACATTCTTTTTTTATGACCAGTCACAAATGCAGTTTTTATTAGCTGGTTTGCTCAATGATTTGAATGTATAGACTTTATTTCAGTCTCATTTGAGTTGGAGGAAAGCATACAAGGATTTTTGCTGGCTTAAATTAGTGGAACTGCCCCTTTGGCTGAATGACAGGGCCCTCGCCTTGCAGAGCAGCACTCCAGCCCTGTCTCTGACTTTTGCCTGTAAATTAGTTTGTGAAGTGGTGTTTATTGCTACATTGGGAGGTTAAGACAGCCTAATTGTATGTTTGTACAGGAGAAAACATCATGCCAGAGCCTTAAGCAATTATTCTTTCCATGTCCTTTCACTGTTTAATCTTGACACTGTTCAGAGGGGAAAGGAGACAATTTGTCTTCACCCTACAGCCAATTAGCAGTAAAAGTGCAGAATAGCTAACGCAATATTCAGTGAAGTTGCGTCATTCATTCACCAAGATAAGATCCTGAATTAGCATGCATCTAGAACCCCTCATTGTGAATGGTTCTGAGCCTATGCCTGGTTGCAGCCAAGGATATCTCTGTGATTTATAACCCAGCATGTGGTTCCAACATCTGACAGTGCTCAGCACCTCTCCTTCTACTTTTTGTCCTCGGTGGCCATCTTCTCTTTATGGAGGTGTTATTCTCCAGAAGCCATTACTTACTGAAATGTTTTGTCTTTTCAAAACAACTAAGGTGAATCATAGGGAATTGCCTTTCTATCCCAAGAAGGACATGCCAAATATAATCCAGATGAGTAATGTCTTCTCCAAGTTGGCTAAAAGTATGGCACAGTGATATGATAGTAGTCCTTTGATATGACAGCCACTATGTTAGAAGAAATCTCTCTTTTGGGCCATATTTCATCTATAGAAGTAGTAAATCTCTTAAAACCCATCTAGGTCTTGTGCCCCATTGGTTTCCTTGAAAGTGTCTGCAGGCAGCTTCTTTCAATGTTTTCCTTGTCCACAAAAATACTGTTTTTAAAAGTACTATATAAAAACCCAGCAGGATCTCTCTTCCTTGGGGCCAGTGCAATGGGGCCCCAACTGTTTTTTATTGGATGCTTAAATATATATAGTAAGAATGAGCTAATTCTTGAATTTCACTTTCAACTGGCAGGACACAACTTTTCTGGTCTTCTCCCCAAAAGTGATCTAGTCCTATATGTTTTAAGAGTTAAATTCAGCCCTTGAATATTGGTACAGGGAATTGCATTGCATCAGGAATAGCCATGAAGCCTAATTTCTGTAATAAGTGATGCAGGAGAAGACCTACTCGGAAATGATCATTAAATCCTTAGTGTGCTTCTTCATCATCCTGACCCATTTTGGTGGAGTAAATGAAGCTTTTCTTCAAAGCTGCCGAATTTGATACAGGAATTTTCAAAGAGGCTTTATTTGGTGGATGGAATAAAATGGAGGTGCCAAGAACATTTTATTAATCAAATGTTCGTTACTGAGAGGATCCAAGAAAGAAACACTGGCTGCTCTATTCACTTCCAAGCCAACAGACCATTTTGAAGGCTTCAGCACCTCTCTACATACACAAGAACATAAACAAGATGTTCTTAAACTTCAACGAAGGATAAGGTGGAGGAGGACTGGTGGTTAGCAAGACAGGAACAGGACTGCATTGAGACTGGTCTGAGAAACGTGTTAGACTATTCCAAAGCTTAAATTTTGACCTTTCCTCGGGGGAAAAAAGTCCTTTATGTAAAAACCCTCAGATCTTTAACCTCTCAGAGAAATCATCATTTGCCAAGTAACACAGACACTTACTTACATTCCATACATCTCTGCCAGAAGGTATGTCCCAAGCCTGATGGGCTAGTAAAACAGGGAGTGTAAATCTGGATAGGGTACTCACGCCAAGTTTAGGGATGTGAGAGAACAGGAGACAGGCTTTAAAAGCTTTGGTGCCTTAAAACACACCTAGGAAGGCTGTCAGGAGTGCTGCAGTGTATGTGAAAGGTCTGATTCCCAGGTACCCTAGGGACAGAAGGAATGATGTCACAGTGATGTCATGCTTGTTCTCAGCTTCCCTAATGTTAATCACAGCAGCATCTGCCACAGGGAAGCATTTTGGGGAGTAAGGTGTCAAAAACATGACACTTCCAACCATAGCCAGACTGAGGAGTTTCAAGTGGCCATGGATCACTGATGCCATGTCCCCTGGGGCCTGAAACACTTCTCTTCTAGGTGTCTGACTGTCAAATGTGCTGCAGTGTGTGTTTTTCATCTTTTCCGTTTACTTTATTGAGGATGGCATTGATTACAGCTGTTTAAAAAATATCTGAGCAGGTTATTATGGGAAAGGACAGAAGACATTCTTGCTGCACAAACGTAAAACTCAGATGGTTTTGTTTGCAAGGGTGAAGATCATTAGTGGTTTTTCTTCCTGGGCTGTTTTGGGGAGGGGAGGCATCTTTGGTGTGAGAAAGCTAGCAGAATGGGCAGTTGGGGATTTTAGAGCGCTGACTGCAGCCCTGGCACTGATTCCCACTGAATCTTCACTAAAAGTCTTAAATTGGAGTCTCTGAAAGGTCGATAATAATAAGTAATAGGGCTGGCCAGAAAACAAGAATTCTGTTTTGTGAAAAATGTTGCGGTTTCAAAATTTGTTTTCATTCCAGTGCAGAAAGAATACGAGATCTTTCTTCCTTTTTCTTTTTTTTTTTTTTTTTTTATTTTTAACGGAGAGGGGAGAAAATAAAGAATAGGCAGATTAATAAAAGCTTTAAAAGTCAAGTAGGTTAGGGCAATGGTTCAGATGAGGAACTTGACCTGACATCTCCCCATCTAAGGTGTGATGAGGGAGCTTGGATATCCAAAACTGGTTTTCCCACACAGTAATTCTATCCCAGAGCTTAAAAAATTCCTTGACAACATTTTTATTGAAACATTTCTGTGTCTTCAAAAAGTTTTAATACTCTGACTTAATTTTTTTATTTAGAAAGGGAGATGGGATGTTTCTTGATAATTGCTAATAGCCATCTGTATATACATTTTTATTACTCATAGCAAACACCAGGTGCAGAGACAGTCCTTCACTTCATAGACCTTGTCCAACTGCTTGCTGAAGCTGGGAGGAGATACAGAACGGCAACACACCTGAATATTTGGCTGTTTACATATAAGGTTGCTTAAAATTCTGTGTATTTTGTTTTGCAACTTCAGGCAAAATGTTAGAAATAGAGGCCTTAGCATCTCTGGATTCATCTCTGCCACCTCTGAAATGCTGATGATAATACTAGGATCTTTTCTCAGCTGGTAAGGATGTTTGAAAGTTTAATTAATACCTGCACAACTGTTTAAATATGAGTCTTAAATGCAGTTTTGAATACCTCACCTTGAATACCTTGTATGGATAAGACAGTGAGAGATGTAATCAAAGATACAGACAACTTGTAACATATCAGCAATAGCACTCCAGAACAGTTAAGTTGAACCAGACCAAAGAAAATCTGGTCAACAGGCCAGCTAATGGTTGTTCTCAGTTTTGGCCATGGCAAAACAACATGAGATCATTTGTAAATAATCAAACTTTGTTTACTCAAATGTTTTATGTGAAAGCTTTGGAGTGTTCTCATAAGTTTAAAGTGAGCCAGTATGAAGTACAATGGAGATAAGGTACAGCTGTAGCTACTGCTTTGCTTCTTATAGCTAATATCCAGTGCTTACATGGTGCTACAGGAGATGAGACTGCAATTGCAGGGAATTCACACAAGAAAAAGACTTCTCTACAAAGCACTGCAGACATTAGACCTACGGGTGCAGCCTGTGAACTTGTAAAGTCTTTCAAAATTCAACTGGGGCTTTTGCAAAGCAAAATACAATTTATGTAGGCAAAATATATTTAGCACCTATTCTTGCATAGCTGCAAGTCTCCTTAGCTACCACTGAAACCAATTACATTTAAAAACACAATATTGGACTCTTGGTATATAATAGTTCTGTGCTAACTAGTTTTCAGATCACTATCTTTTAGCCAAGCAGAAAAATATTACTAAAGCTGAGCTGTCAATTCCCTTTGTAGCCTTTCCTCATCTGCTTGCATCAAGTCACGGCAAATCCTTTTAGCTGAGAAGGCTGGAATGTGTTGTTAGGAGCTTTATGGGGCTACACAGAGCCCCAGGGAACTGGGGAATGACTGTTTTCCTCTCTGCATTGGTGACATCTATGGCAAGTCCAATAACATTCAGCAACAGCATCAACACTAAGAGCAAACTGTGAGATGCCACCTTGTATTTTCATAATTTAGCAGAGACTGTAGTAAATTAATCCTTGCAAAACTGCCTCTGTAGTGGCTGAAATAGGTTAAAGTGGGAAGCTGTGGTTAAAGCAGTCAAATTTGGGTGACTCTAGTAAAGCAACTAAATACAAGCACCTGTATTTTTTGCCTCTTGAAAGGCAGAGTGCTTTGGCTGACTGTTCTACTTGTTGATGTCCAGGTTCAGAAGGGTTTTGCAGGACACAGGATTTACCTTTTGATCTTTCTCAAAGAGGCCCATGATGCAGGACACATAACTGTGCTGTTGAATAATGGAATTAAACAGAATAATATCTTGGCCGCAAGCAATAATTTTTATACTAATACTGTGCTGTACTGAATTCATCCTATTTAGCAGCTGGATTGGTCTAGCTGGCACTTAGACTGTGCTGCTAGGTTGGGTTTGAGTGCACATCATAACTGCAATTTTCATATCATCACTGGCCCAGAAAGCTAACAAGCAGATGAATTGAACTGATTGTGCTTCAAGAAGTAAGCGAATGAGCTATGAAAACTCACTACATTTAAAGTAATAAACCCTCAAATAGCTATTTTAAGGCCTGAAAATCCATACTTTAGGTTTCGATAGATCAGTGTTTCCATACAGAAGCTGAGTGTAACCAGGAGAACGGAAGACAATGACCTCTGTCTTGCAAACTTCCTGTGATGTTTTTTCTACCGCTCTCAGGAACATGGTCACCAATGTCAGACAAATAAATACATGTATTTGTGTGAGGGTAGAGCTGTGCCTTGGGCCCTATCTTTAAAGTTTGACAAAGAACTCAGAGACAGGCAACAAAATCAATGGCAATACTTTTTATAAACACAGGAAAGTAACTGAATGTTCTCTGAGGGGTAGGGATCTCCTGGAGAAGGACACTTGCCCCAGGAAACAAAAAGATTTGGCTGCTGCCACAAATCCATTTTCCCAAGATTAAAAATAACACAAGGGAAGAGTTTGTGGAACCAGCTCCTGAGACATCAGGTTTTTGGAATTTGGAATCAAAAACTGATTCTTTTGGCCCATGTTTGGTGAAAACAGTGGAAAGACTAGATTTATTTGAAAGAGAAATTAAAAAAACATGAGTAGTAATAAAAAATAGTACCGACTATGACAGTAGGACAATTTATAATTGGGGGTCAAGTATCCTATTAGTTTGGGGCTATTTCTCTTTAAATAGAAGACCAGTCACAAAGGATTCCTGAGAGATGATATAATCTGAAACTATATTGGAAAAAAGTTTGCTTCTCTCTTAAATTACCAGGGCCTTTTGTATCCTAGTAAAATTCTTTATTACTTGATCTGGCTCTAGAGAAACTGTGATTCCATACAAACCTTTCCCAAGACTTTAATTATTTCCTTTATTATATCCTGAAAAAGGACCAGGTCACTTCTGAAGGCCACAGACAGAGTGTAATTTATTTTTTTTCCTGAGCAAACAAACAAAAAAACAAAGGAATGTTTCTTTATATTGCAATTCTAAATTGAAGTTAGGTTGCTAAGTACTGAGAGTGCAATAGAATCATAGAATCACAGAATATTTAGGGTTGGAAAGGACCTTAAGATCATCAGGGTCCAACCCCCCTTGCCATGGGCAGGGACACCTCGCTCTAAACCATATCACCCAAGGCCTCATCCAACCTGGCCTTGAACATCACCAGGGATGGAGCATTCACAACCTCCCTGGGCAACCCATTCCACTGCCTCACCGCCCTAACAGGAAAGAATTTCCTCCTTATATCCAATCTAAACTTCCCCTGTTTAAGTTTTAACCCATTACCCCTTGTCCTATCACTACAGCCCCTAATGAAGAGTCCCTCCCCAGCATCCGTATAGGCCCCCTTCAGATACTGGAAGGCTGCTATGAGGTCTCCACGCAGCCTTCTCTTCTCCAGGCTGAACAGCCCCAACTTTCTCAGCCTATCTTCATACGGGAGGTGCTCTAGTCCCCTGATCATCCTCGTGGCCCTCCTCTGGACTTGTTCCAACAGATCCAATAGTTCTGTTCTCAGAAACACGTTTCTGAACATATTTCAAAGATATGTGATGATCATCCAGTGAATCCCTTAAAACCCAGCCCTGCCCCAACACAACTGTGAATCTTCTTCGTCACTACAAACACAAGGAGGGCTTTCAAAGGAAAACCTATGTGGCTTGTGAATTATTTAGGTGCTTCTATAAAGGCCCTGATGTTTGACATTTCAGTGACCAAGCCAGCTGTGCATCACAGGCCATGTTCATGCTTTCAGCAGCTATAAATTTCTGACAGTGCTTGACCAGTTTCCCATATCATGTCCCATTATGGATATTGTCCATCTGAAATTTGCCTGCTGAGGTGGGCACACAACACGTAGTAGCCGGTGGAAACGAGAAAGATGTGCAAAAGTGCGTCACCTTGCAGGACAAACAGGCAACACAGGGCACTTCTGTGTGTAATTCTACGGAGAGATTTTTGTAAACAGAAAACTATAGCTTAAATCACAGTTAAATTGCTAACTTTCCCTTCCTTCCTTCCTTTCTACTTTCTTTCCTTCCCTCTGCCACCTGCCTACCCACCCTCCTGCCCTTCCTTTTCCCTTCCTTCTGCCCACCCCTCTTCTCTCTGCTCTCTTTCTTCCTCACACTATCCTTTCTTCTTTCCTTCCTTCCTTTCCCACTTCTTATTTTTCTTGGTAGGGAACTGAAAAGCATTTTCTTATCTACAATTTATGATTTCATATATGTGCAAGTCATGGTTTACTTCCCCAGGAAGAAGAAAAGGAAAAATAAAACCACAAGCCATGCTACAGTCTCATTAAATATATAAAAAATTAACTGTCCTCATTATGAATAGCATCCTACTTCCTCAAGCATTGCCTTATATTTCAGGGTATTCAGAACCTTTCATTTCTAGAAATACCCTGAGTGAGTAATATGTGGTCCCTGATTGACTGCAATTCAATCACAGGTGTCTACTGACACGGGGAACCACCAGGGTACAACTTGAGGGTTTATGCATGGCAGGAAAGCTCCCAGATTGAATCATAACTTTGTTAGTCAATCTGAGACCATATTTTGTTATTTATAGCATATAGAAAGTCATATTGACTATTTTCAGGTGTAAGATGACAAATGACAGTAACAAAATCATAGCTTCTAATTTCAAATCTAAAGTCTGTGAAGTAGGTAGGGAGAGAAGGATTAATGTGCACATAATACAAGGTTATTGGGTTGTGATGGGGAAGGTCAAGACTGGTTTAATGGGAAATCAAAAGGAGAATTTCACTGGAAAGTAAGCACTTTCTGTTGAAGTTATCGGGTGACCAACTACTGTAACTAGTCCTAAAACCCTAGTAACAAAACCCAAACAGAAAGACAGACTTCACCAACAGCTTCTTCCTCCCAGAAAAACCTCAGTTCTATCTTTACTTGCAAGTGTGTTGTTTATATAAGTGTCAGTGGCGGTACCTTTCAGTACTTCCTGTCCTAGTTGCTCTGGGAGCATCTGCAAATCTATTTATGCCAATGGGTCCAGCATTTCAAAGGAAAACCAACAATGCTTTTGTCGGGCATGCAAAAACTGTTACAGACTTCTGACAATATGAACCTCAAATACATTTTTTTTCTTTGATTCTTTCTGGGTGTTTTATGGTAGAAAATAGAAGAGGTAAATAATTATAACTGGTTATTACTGGTTAGCTGTGAGTACTTTTATAGCTAGTGGTGATTCTTGGTTATTGATTCTCAGGGATGTGAAATCTGGTTCTTCAATGGACCAGTTTAGACTTGTCTGCGGTGGTTTTGCAATCCCTTTACCTGATCCTTCTCCCCCACCATCTTTTCAATACTTTGAGCCTCATTTCCTTTATAGCAGTTAATAAAAACAAACTGGCAAGAAACCCTCTTTCCAAATTTATGAAACCGTTGTCTTGCTGTTATTTCACTTTTTTTTTCCTTTTTTCTTTTTCTTTTTTTTC
Organism: Neopsephotus bourkii; assembly: GCF_033783945.1. Classification (NCBI taxonomy): domain Eukaryota; kingdom Metazoa; phylum Chordata; class Aves; order Psittaciformes; family Psittacidae; genus Neopsephotus; species Neopsephotus bourkii. Next base: position 152,225 of record NW_026901987.1, on the reverse strand, counting down.
CCCCTTTTGTTTTTGCCCAGGTTTTGCTTGCCTGTCAAACTCATTGAGTACAAACTTTCTGAATTTTAGAAACCTAAGTTCACACAGTAATTGGAAGAACAGTCCCCCAACTTCCGGCTCCAGGGGGAAGCTATCTTGGAACACCACAGCAAAAAGAAACCCTCGGGTGAAAGAAGAAACCTGGTCAAAATAAAATCACAGATCATTGATTGAAAATATAGATGTGATTATTTCTAATAAGCAGTGAACGAAGGCAACTAGAAGAAACTGTGTACATTTCTGGAGCCTAGCTGAGAAGTCATTCTTAGTGTGATGAAGATTTATAGAAGATCTGGTTTAAAAGAAATAAATGCAAATATTATGGGGCCTTATTCTGTTAGATATCCCTTAGGCATGAGTTTTACATTTGCATCAATGGAGTTTACCTAGTGAGTAGAACTGAAGGGCTCCCTGGTGCCTCCTTCCACACCACTCTGGAGAACTGCATCTTTCTGAGCAGGAGAATGCCACCACCCTTATCAGCAGGTGGTGAGTTTATCTCTCTGACCGGAGAAGCTGAAAAAATAAGTGTGGTCCAGTGTTTCCCTTAACAGAGCCTTGCTGTGAATACTGACATTATTCATTCATAACCTGTCCAGCTAACATCAGTGCTCTCATTTGCATTTGAAGTGGCTTCTCAGTCATCTCTGCTGCAGATTACTGGCCTCTTAGGAATAAAATGGGCATAATTAGTTGAAGAGAAACAGCCATTTGCAGTAAAAAGCTGTCCCACTCCACTAAATTCTCTGCTAGTGCTGTAATAACTATGAAAAATCCTGAGGACTCACGCTCAGCTGGGAGATGTAGCCAGTACCAAAGCCAATCAGGATTTGTTTATCACATCCAACACTTTGGATTTTACCTAATAGCAACAGCAAGCTGGTGTAGGCTTCAGGGAAGTGGTAGAGTTGCCCCATGCTGCACCCTGCTGCTTCTACAGCAGGGACAGGTTTGAGTCCTCTTCTCCCTGCCAGCTCTAGGTGTGCAGTGCAAGCACCACTGCTGAGCACTGTAGGCAGTATCCCTGAGTATGGCAAGAGCCACACAAAAGGCAAAAAGGTGCAAACACTTTATCAGGTGTTGCCCAGATAAAAGACTCCGTGCAGCGGGTGCCAGCATGGGAGATGTAGGAATATAACATTCCCCTATGTTTGGTATTTTTCGAGCAGGTGACTTTGAGCACTGTGAATGGTCAATAGTGCTGTCACATCTCATAAGACAGGAAAGACACCTCAGCAATGAAGAGCTGGCCAGGACCCCAGGGCTTTCTGTATTGCCCAGGCTGCTTCTGTGAAATCCCAGGTGCTACCTTGCTGCCCCTCTCCTTCGCAGCTTCCTGTGTCCTCTGCATCATAGTTGCCGCTTCTGGCCAAGGATGTGAGTACAGTGAGGAGAAAAGCTGGGTCTCTCCTCACCTCACATGGGCAAGGTGGCTAGGTACTGAGTCTGGCCAGGGTGCCAGCAGCTCAGAGGTGTGATGTGTGTGATTGTATGCATCATGTCTTTATTTAATGTTTCCCAATCCAGGCCGCTATGTTCAAGGATGCCTGAAGGGGGTAGGAAGTGTTAAATCTCACTCTGTATCACCTGTGTTCAGAAAGGCTGGGGATGTTTTATCCCACATCATCTCTGCCTTTGCCATATGCAGCTTCTCATCCACAGTCCCTGCTCTGCAGCCAGCAGTGACGAGTGCTTCCCTGCCTGCAGGCAGTTCAGGATACATTCTTTCTGGCAGAAAGTGGCAATGAAGGCAGCTCATGGCTGCTCTCTTCTGCTCCGTGGTTGAGACTTACTGCCCTGGCAGTGGGGTTGGCCTGGCTGCCTGGGGAGCCATGCTATAACCAAGATAGCAATAACAATACAAGTTAAAAGCCTCCAACAAATCTTTTCCAGGAGAAGATCGATTTTGTTTTCAACCAAGAACACCCTTGGCCCCTGCATGCATACTTGCTTTTTTCAGGTAAGGGCTGGTAAACAGGATGCAGAAATGAACAGTTGCACATAGAGGGGAGTAGGAAAAATATGACTTCACCACCAAAGGAAGCATATCATGCATCAGCTTGGCTACCAAAACTAGGCAGAGAAAGTCCTAACCAATGTGATCTCCAGGTCTGACTCAAGCCCAAACAAAAGCAGCAGCCCCGGCTGTCCCTGGTCTAGGGTCTATTTTCATACCCATGAAAAATAAATAACGTAACACATACTTCCTACAGAAGGTAGCCAAGGACTTGTCCACACTGCATTGCACAATGTCATATAATCTTCACATCCAAGGGAGGTTACTCCTCTTTTTTCAATACGTGAAATATATATAGCATATTTATAGGTGGGGGCAACAATTAGGAAGTGTAGTCCTTTTTGTGAATTACCCTGAGATCCAGTCACACCGGCTGTCATGTATAAAGTAAAAGTATGGAAATTCAATCATAAACTCTGAGTTTAATCATTGATGTAATTCACCTCCTGCTTGGCAAGACCAGGATTTCACCCAAAGCATTGCTAATACCCAATTAATCAGCTGACACAAAGTCAACAAATGCAGAATTTTTCAAGAACAGGAAAGAAAAATGCTATATGAATAAAACTTTATAGGGGTCGAGCTCTCGGTGGAGTGGAGCAGGAAGGTCGCTGCCTTCCCCATTGCAATTAGGGTCATGTCGCTGTTTCCTGTCAAAGGAATGGACTTTGCCATGGCTCTTTCATTTCACAGAGCTGTTCCTGTGGATGCAGGAGCTACTAGCAGGCTTTGCTCCAGGTGTTCTCTCCTATTAATTTGGTCTTAATCTCTGCTCTCTGTCTTGAGCTAAACAGGCAGCTGCAAACTAGAAGAAAGGAAGTGGTTACTCCAATGCCTATAGGAAAGGCATTGATGTTGCAAGAGGGCTTATCAACAACTTCTATATGCACAAAATTCATGGAGCGGCTTCTCCCCCAGGGACTGGCAAAAGCGAGTTCCCACTTCTGCTGCTTCTGAGACTGACTGTGCAGAGATTTCTGCTGATGCAGTAATGCTGGACTGCAGTATGGTAGCTTTTTGGAAATTTCCATATTGATAAAACCCTTAGTGGAGGCAGAGCTCCACTACGCTCCACACAGCTCCACAGCTCCATTTAATTTTATAGATGTCTTTGCCACCATGGACTGCTTTCTTGTTTTTGAGTCTACCTTTCAGGACCCGTATAAGATACAGGCATGGGGAGATGTTTCTGTATTAATAACTTCTGCAAACTGGGCAGTTTGCAAAAGGCAGCTACCCTGACAGTGCTAACTTCTGTGTATCCGCTGCTGGTTTATAGACTATCATAAGCTCATAAGTAATATGGGAATGTGAGCACTTGAAAAAGACAGAGGAAAATATGAGCTGCCTTTTCCCAAGTGTTTGCTTTTAAGTCATTTTTTCCCCCACAGCACAATTTTCCGGGGGCAATGACAAACCCCAGCTGAATATTGAAATGTGCAACATTACATTTTCCCTGAAGCAGGGTGTGACTTGATCTTTCCCTTCTCAGATAAGAAGCTAGACCACCTCTGCCCCTTATGGTGCAGAGACCCAAGGAGCTGGAAGCTGTGGGTTCAACTGCTCAGACCAATAAGCTGTATGCGAACTCCTGGCATGGCCACTGCCTGCTCTGCCACCCCTGCCTGCCAGGCTGCCATGTTAGTGAGAAACATTTCTTCCTTCTGCTCATACAGCAGCTTAGATGAGGACATGTCATGTCCCTACACATAGATGGGTGGGAAATCCTTTATGGGTGGGGACTAGTAGCAAAACAGGGATTGTTCCCACTTAGCTGCAGCTGCCCTTAGCACGAGGCACCTGGATGCCCAGTGGCTTTAACTGAAGGAAATATTGGTACACTGAGAATTCAGGGTCTCCAGGGGGGATGGATAGCTCAGACCTCCAGGGCACAGAGGCAGGAGTTGTGTATCTAAAGATGTGGCCTTTTGATGCATTTGCACATAAAACCATGACAGAGTCAATGATGCGGCATGTCCTGGGGACTACTTAGAGATGTGTCTGTGAATGCTCTGCCTCCAGCACAGTCATGGGAGTTTGTCACTGCACTGTCAAAGCCAGTGGGAATTGTCCAATTCATTCCTGTGGCATCAGGATCAGATCTCAAGAGACTCAGTACTTTTCCTGGTAGTATTCCAAAGTTATCCCAGAGAAGCAACTGATCAGCCATGGTTTTTGCATACAGGTCAGGAGATACAGGACATCTTCAGTGTAAAGCAGTATGACTGCAGACAAATTTGGCCAGAGTACTGTTAGACAATCTTGCTGGCTTCTCACCTGCTGGTAACCACAAATCACAGAATCACAGAATCCCAAGGGTTGGAAGGGACCTCCAGAGATCATCTGGTCCAACCCCCTGCAAGAGCAGGGTAACCTAGAGTACATCACACAGGAACTTGTCCAGGCGGGCCTTGAATATCTCCAATGTGGGAGACTCCACAACCCCCCTGGGCAACCTGTTCAAGTGCTCTGTCAATGAAGAGAACCACAGGTTAGGAAGAGACTCCTGCAGTCCTGCTGGCTTCAACAGATACTGCATGAGATAGTCTTCCTACAACCAATTGAACAGTGGAAGAAAATGGAATGCTATGGTGTTAATGCCAGGGAACTTATCTTTGTGGCTTACGACTCCTCTGTTCTAAATCACCCTACACAAAGTATCTTTATTGATAAAAAGGTTATTTTATTTTCTTTTTTTTAGTTCCAGAGCCCTTTAGTCGGAAGAAAAGCATAGCATGTTCATCTATGTATTTTCTCAAGGATGAAATCCTGTCATCCTGCAAGTCAACAGGAGTTTCCAAATGTACTCCTACTGATTTCAGTAGGGCCAAGGTTTCACTCTATGAAGTGTTTGATTTATCTTGTAATACACAAATATTTAAAAATATGTGAGAATTTTATTCTTTGAAATTTGATTAGAAGCTGCTAAAGCAGACACTTCAGTAAAATACTTAATCCATCAAAATAATCTAAACCCATGTGCTTTTCAAATCACCCTGAAAAGGGTCAGATCTGCATACAGTTTCCAATATGTTTAGACTGTGAAATGTATGTTAATTTATGTTCTTTGGCTCATATTCAGCAGCTTGAGCCTTCAATATTGTATTGATGCCATATTCAAGACATCCAGTGCTTTGTCTCCACAGGGATAGCTGTGGTCTGATGTTACAAGCTGGCATGGTTTTGAGTACAAAAGCTATGAACTCAAAACACAAGTATGCTAAGGCACAGGAAATTAATCTATAGTTCTACCAAGAGCAGTTTCAGAGCTATGAGGCAGATTGTACCTTGTGTCCAAATGCAACACCCTATGTCCGTTACTATAACTAATTGTTGAATCTGCTTTAGTTCTACTTTGGGAAACAGGCTGATTTCTACTTTATCTATTAAAGGTCTTAGGCCTTGTCTGGGCATGCAGAATTGGCTAGTCAAAAATAGCAGTTCTGCTTGGGGACTTCCAGCATAATTTACCCATACCAGGATAACTTCCTCATTCCCTTATAGGATAACACTAATTTACAAGATAAGCCTACTTATCTTGTAGGATAAGATTAACTTTGCTAAGAAATAATGAATATTCCACTTGCAAAGGTGGAGTTAATTATTCTGGGACAGGGACATTTTTAATTTAGAAGGAAAGGTCCTCCTGAGGAGTTGGAAACTGCTGTGCCACGCAGCTTCTAGAGGGATAAGGTGGCAAGGGAAGCCAGGGTGATTTTCTGACCGTGTCATGTGTGAATGCACTAAGTGCACGTTTCCCTCCCGCCACTCCCAGGACCATGTGTGTATCCTGTCATGGTGAAAGAGGTACACTGAGGAAATGGTACACCAATACTTTGCTGTGAGGGGACCAGGTAAGCTGGGTGGTCAGGAAGGCAGTTACACCTGAATCTTTCATGGCCAGGATGAGTATAGCAACTGCCAAGATTTAAGAGGTTTTAGAGGTTTTGAAGGTTTCAGGGATAGAAGACCAGTGGGCACTGCTGTCCTGAAGCTCATCAGGGTGACCCTGTACCTGCAGATCTGGGCAATTTCTTTCTTTGGCCATACTTCTTCACATTCTTCTCCATGTCATTTCCAGTTATGAAGCTCAGCCTGATTATGCAGTGGGTTTGCTGTTTTTTTCTTTTGAGACCCATCCCAGCTGGTTCTCCAGGTATATTTGCTGAAGTTGTGAGCTCCTTGGCTGCAGTGTGTGAAAGTTCGGGTGCTGCATCACTGAGCCCAGCCTCATGCTATTTCACATTCAGCTTATGCTGGTTTAATATCAGCCTGCTCTCCTTTAATATCCTGAAGCTCTGCCCCCAGTGCCCTTCAGGAACCCATTCCTCAGTACTCCATCTGAACATCTGCATCTGCACAAAACCTAATAATGTGTGAGACAGAGAAGAAAAAGAAGTCCAGAGAAGTTTTTCTGCTTCAATATTGAGAGAGAACCCCCCACCCCTGCAGCTGAGGATCTGAGTAAAAACGAGCTTTTTTTTTTTAACCTCTCTGCTAGATTGAGAGATCAAACGAATGACTAATTGACCAAACCTGAGTGGGTCTAATTGACTTCAGCCCTAGAGTTATTCACTGCTCTGCACCTGTTTTGGAGAGCTGATTCAGGGCTTGATCCAAACCTCTCTTTTGACTTCAGTTTTCATCAGGACTCACAATTCCAGCTGAAACAGAGCATTTCTTGCTGATTTTGGTGAACTTCAGTGCAGTGCCTTGGCCCTTTTATAGTGTTCTAAGTAATTCCTGAAACTTCATAGTGAAGATGATATAAAGCATTATTGAGTACATCTGAGTGCTAGCGAGACACTAAAGAATATACTGTAGGCTGTATGTAGAGCATGAGTATCCCACAGTACAAGGCTACTTTGAAGCAAAGAAAAATCCAAATATCTAAAATTCCCCCATTTTTCTACTCACTGTGAGGGAAACATCTGCATTAGATTCTCCTCTTTAGAAGTGTTCAGGTTTTGGTAGTCAGATAATTTTATCAACTTTTATTTTAATATTTCTAGTCTTATTGCTGAAAATTAGAAACTATTTTGTGCTTACAATGATTTCATAGGGTGTACTAGTGGCCTGAGATCTTTCACAAACCATTTCTTCCCTTAACCTCATTTTGCATGATGCATTCCAATCTTATTTAACCTGTAGGTTCTGCAGTATGTAGAGAGGTCTTAAGAGTTCAGCCTCACCAGAAGTATCATACTGATTTTAGGGAAACTCTTAGCTTTGTTTGTCTTCCCATCAGAACTTCTTGTTCTGTCCTCCGGGTTCTGGGTGCAACAGGAGGTCTGCAGTATCCCCCAGGTGGGCAGTGTGCCTCTCGGGAAGGGATCCACCCTTCCTCCTTTAGCATACCATAGAATCACAGAATAGTTAGAGTTGGAAAGGACCTTAAGATCATCAAGTTCTACAAGGTCTTAAGGCTCCCATTTCCTGCTGAATCCGAGTGTTAGAAAGCCTTAGCCTTACACCGACAACAGCTTTTGTCTGAGGCAGGTGATCTTTGTACCACTGAAAGTCTTTGTAAATTCCTGACCGTTGTGTCAAGACATTGCATATATGGGACCTTTCCCTTTTTTTTTGTCTTCTTGTCTTATTTTCCTTTTCCTCTTTCTCCTCTTTCTCTCTCTCTCGTTTTTTTGTTTTGTTTTGTTTTGTTTTGTTTTTAATCCTTTTTCCCATCACTGCAGTATTTTAACACTTCTGTGCACTCACAGAAAAACAAGTCATGGTCTGGTCTTTAAGATTTTGTGAGAACTGACAAACTTGGTCAAGGGTGAGATTTTGCAAATGCCGTTAAAAACGCAGCTTTTCATGTGGCAACATGTTCTTTTATACTGGAACACATCCTAAATTTTCACACATGTGCAGGAAGTGAAATCACACCTTTTTATGGCTGAAACAGCTTAGCACAGTGAAATGACAGCTTTTGCCTATAAAAAGTGCCTTTAGTTTTTGTGGAAACCAGTGAATTACTTGGGGCAAAACCACAAAGTGTTTCATCAGCAGCACAATGGGTTTTAGTGCAACTCTGCCTTGAAAAGAGCTTGAGGAAGATGGGGATCAGGGGATGACACCGCTTGGATGCATCAGCCTTGCAGCCCAAATATGCTTTACAAGGTTTGAGTGCTTTTTCAAAAGATTTTTAATTTAATAGTGTCTTCTTTCCTTTTCCCTCCTTCTCCATCTTCAAAGTCTATTATTTCCTCTCCTTTGATCCAAAAATTTCATCCCACGGTATTTTTAACTCTCCCTACCCCCACCAGACTGACTCCCGTCGCCGCTGCCCTCCACATGTGGCTGCCCGGCCGCTCCATCTGACTCTTCCTACCAGAAACTAAGGACCATGTAGACTGTAGATGTAACTAGAGCTCTCTAGCATCCTTGTGCTTTAGTGGCACCTGCACATCTTGAGTTAAAGACACCCCAGTGTGTGTCCTGCCCAGCAGTACATTTGATGCCCCTGCCAAAATAATTTGTTGCCTTCAGTAGGAACAAGTCCTGCAGTATTTGGAGGGCCAAGGCAATTACTTTTTGCTGGGAAATCCATCCTGTAGAGCTCATAGCTGGACATACAACTGGGAGGAAGACACATTTTCTTTCCAAGTTTCCTTCTCCATGTAACAGGAGTTGCAATGAGGTGAAATGGGTTGCCATGAGTTACTCTGTTCTCTCAAAAGCTACACCATTATCAAATGTAATTTCCCTTTCTTTGTTCTCCTCTTTAACATCTGTGTGCTTCTCTTCCCTTAGGCCACAGAGAAACCTGTAGATTTGGAGGAAATTTTACCATTGTTGCTTACAGCGGAGATCTCCAAGCAGACTCTGAGAAGCCCTCCAGATGTTTTCAGTTTGTGGGTGTTTGGCAAGAGTCAAGAAGTCACTACAGGCCCTCAACATGATGTAGAGTAATTTCAGTTACTGTGCTGTCAGGACCTAAACTTTAGCTCAGGAGCACCAAGAGAAGCAGCATAATTTGCAGTAGTTGAAATACAAAAGTAAATCAGAAAGTAGAAGATAAAGTATGTCCATGCTCTGTCCTGCATTTGCAGGTACATCCTTATGTGTGGGAAATGGTACAAGTTAAAAAGGCATTTGTACAGGTTTCTGGGCAGGTTGTATGTACTTGAGGCAAACTTGTTGAAGGAGGGGTTTTAAACCTGCTCTAAGTCCAATAACCAGCTTTCTAACCACACACATCCCACACCTACATTTTTGTGTTCTGCAGCTTTCATGTTGGTCAAATAAAAAGCATCAGCACCACATCTACTTGTTTGCATTGAGGACCAATATGTTTTCTTTGCACTTTAAATACTGTTTAGAGCTCTCTTTATGAGCTTCAATTAGGAGTTTGCTATGGAGGGCTTATTAGAGCAGTTTTATTGGTACTTTAACACATTTTCTTTGTTAAAAGCTAGTTTAGAAGCTAGTTTCAGAAGCTTGTAAATGGGAGCCACAGTGAGCTGTCTGTTTCACTGACAAATGTGTATCAACAGGCCTCCCAGAGGGTTCCTCAAGTTACCTGGTCCTCCCTTGCTTGAGCATCTGCAGTGAGCCCCAGCATCTGCCAGCTTCTTTGGAAAGAAAGGTGGGTGAGGACATCAGGGAATAAATAGCAATTCTGGAATTCTGAGGAAAAAAATTCTCTAAGTTGGAAGTTTTACATTTGATATAAACTTAAGTTGTATGAGACATCCAGTTAACTTAGTATCCAGAGCAATCAGGTCAAGAAAAAACAAGGAGATCACCCACGTTTCACCAGCTGAAGCAGACTGAGAGTCTGTGTTAGGGCTGGAAGTGAAGAAGTTTTCCTGCTACTCAGGTTTTCCATCCAGGGCTTGGGCTGGAGAAATCCACAGTGCGGGTCCCCCTTCTTTCCTAGCAGTGCCCGGAGGAAAGCCTTCTTCTCTCTGTAGAGTCCACACCAGAGCTGACATAACTGAAAAGACCTCATCCCTGAATGAGGTACATTGGAGATCACCCCACGTGTCATGTCTGTCCTCATGTCCCACATGTGTCCACTTGTCTCTAGAGCAGAAATTATGTGTGTTGGTTTCTGTTTTCTCTTTAGGTATAGTTCTTGTTTGAAAGGTACGTAGGGGTGAACTGTGCAGCAGCAGAGAAAGGAAGGTCTGCCCAAGAACACAGCCAACACTGGGAGGCACCTACAGCCCCTGTTAGGTGGTGGAAAAATTCAGACTAATTCATATTTTGTATTCCTTGTCATATACTGTAAATCCTTATGGATGTGGCAACCACATCCCCACCAGCTCCCCACAGCTGTCTGGCTCCTCAGGCAGGGTACCCCCTGCAGCCAGACTCCCAGATGGGCAGCTTCCCTACAGACACCCGTGACTGCCACATCTGCATGGATGCCATCCTCCATCCCAAAAAGGCACCATCGATGTCCCTCACCCACTCTTCTGCAGACGCCTGCAAAGCCCATGCCCATGAGGGTCCCACTGCAGGAACCCCAGCTGTGACTGCTGAAGCTTAGGAGTAGGTGGAAAATATCCCCTCCAGATCCCTCGGGGAGTGCTACAGAGTATCTAAACAAATCTGTTTCGTTAGCCACATTTATATTTTCCTAGGAAAAATATGCAAGTAAATATTTTCTCCAGGCTTTTTTCTTTTCTCTCCTCTTTTTCTTGGCTCCTTTTTACCCTCTAAACCTAGAGTACATCACTCACGACGACTTAAATAGTGAAAACTGTCTACAGTTTATCTAAGGATCAAACAGCTGTTGTCTTCACAGGCCTTTTTTATTAATATGAATTAATGTTTTCCAACTTATTTCCTACATTTCTGCTGGGAAGAATAACCCTTCCCAGAAGCATTCTTTGGCAGATAGCAAAATAATTTGAGTAGCAGATATATGATCTCATTTTTTTCTGGACAGATTACAAATTGGAGATTGGCTAAAAGTGGATGAACACAATAAGTATTTTAATCTTGCAGTGATTTCATGTGCCTAAATGCTTCAGCTGCCTACACTTTCCAAGCTATGAGCTGCATCCTTAAGCACTTAAACTGTTTCTAATTGTGGAGGATACTGTGGCCCAGACCTACTGTAATGGAAGAGGGAGTGGGTTGTTTCCATTTGTATGTCACTGCAGAGGTCTCTGAGCATTAACTACTTGCCTGACCAGCAGTTCTCAGATGAAGTGCTTTGGAAATATCAGTGTTTGAGTCCTACTCCAGCCCAACATTCACAGACTTAGGTTGCTTTTCACATAGCTGGACTTCCCCTTCTCTGCAGCTGGATCCTCCACAGCAGATCTGGAGGTACAGGCCTAAAAGTGTTGCCTTAGAAATGTTCTAATATTATCTTCCAGGGAGAGTCTTTACCACCTTAGACTGCTTTAAACAGTTTTATGGAGAGTCAGTCCTTCTAAAAGATTGCTGTTGAGCCTGAAAACCTTCCTGGATTTATTCATATGACCATTAAGATCTACACATATGTCACAGAAACTTTTGCCACTTGATACAGGTGCTCTCAGAGCTCTTACTGGCACTACCTAGTTATGGTAGTGACGTGAACCAGCGCACTCTCATTTCTCACTGTTTCTGACACAACTGTGCACATCTCTTCTACTGAGAGCTGTAGGTGGCTCTGATTTGTGTCCAAGGGAATATGGATGTCCATCAGAGGCACAGGAGATGGAAGAAAAACTGTTGACCCTCAACTTCAATTATTTCTCCTTTTGGAGATGGATTAGAATTAATTTCCAATTGTGTTTAGTCAGTGTAAATGTCATCAGCTATAAGGAGTCTTTCTATGTAAGTACTGTGTCCTTGATTCTACAGTGCTCCTTTCTAGTCAAGTCAGGAATGATAAATAACTAGGAACCCAGACTCCTTTGCATCTCAGATTACACTTCAGTATAATTTTGGGGAATCCTGGAGCAGGTAGTTCATTTTGCTTCTGTAATGTTTGATAAGCAGTGTAAATGAAATTGTAAGTTGATGGGAAAACTCTCAGTGATCTCTTGGAGTCTTGCACTAGATCTCTGCTCCATCAAACCATGTGGAAAGGACTGAGTGCGGTGATAAAATACCAGGAAGATCACTTTCTTCCTTCTGAAAAAAGACTGAATGGAGGATCCTGCTCAGCTAAAACAGGCACTGGGACAAGCGGGAGGTGCTGACACTTGTGGCAGGTCTAT